>NC_132955.1:7541000-7565000 GCF_034638445.1 Ciconia boyciana
CCATATCCATCTATCACTTCATCAGCTTTCTCCCTAGGCTCATTCTCCATTTCACTTTCTATAAGCTCCCAAAAGCTGATCCATGTATCTGAACAGTCTGATATTGCAGGCTCAAGGTTCAGCCAGTTCCTAGATGCAAGGCAAGAAAGGGATTTTTCCCTCCTTGGGCTAATTTGGCGAGGAAATCAATCACAGGAGCAATCACGTCTCCTGCCAAGAGCCGTTCCCTCCAACCGCAGCTGTGGGTGGATGCTGAGGGAAGCATAAGAGCAAGACAAGCAGGCAGGATACTTCTGCTGAGTATCCACTCCTGTGTCCCAGGTCCCTGGGCCTGGGCTTGGCTGAAAAAGTCACACCCCTACATATCTCAACAGCTTTCCTCACTGGTCCACAGGCTGGGGAGACACAGACCCAGCCTAATCCCAGTGCGCAGCATGATGTTGCCCTCTGCTTTACAGATGGGCTCCATCCATCCCTTCAAGTACCCATATGGAGAACCCTGGCTGCTTGTGTTGCCCTGGGCTCCAAGACACCACCACTGAGGCAAGCATGCTGTCTGGCCAGCTGGAAGCCCATCCAAAGAATGCCTGGAGAAGGGATCCTTTGTAAGTTCAAAGACGGGGGCCTCTGCCGTTGCAGAAACCAGGTTTCCCTCTCTGCTTCTGAAGCCCAAGCACATGGACTTCAAACAGTTGAGTGAGCTACTAGAGCCATACATCTTCCCTGGGGACCAGCTAGACAGAGAACTCTCCCGTCAGGGGACGGCTTTCAGCTTCAGCAAACCTCAGACCTTCAGCCCCTTAGGCAACCCAGCAATTCTCTTTCTGATTGCCTCTGACACATGATCTTGGCAAATGTGTCTTTACAAGACATGTCCAAGCTTTCATCCCATCTCCAGGACTTCACCTGCACACCAAAAGGCTCTGCAATTGGTGTGGAGGGAAATCCTCTACACCAGCTTACTAGCATAGGTCTGGAAGCTATGGAGAAAGCCTGAAGGTTTTGGTACCAAAATATACCAATAATACCAATAGTATTTGATATCTTCACTAATATCATAGACAGCGGGACTGAGTGCCCTCTCAGCAAGTTTGCAGATGACAGCAAGCTGAGAGGTGCACTTGGTACTCTTGAGGGAAGGGATGCCATCCAGAGGGACCTTGACAGGCTTGAGGAGTGGGCCCATATGAACCTCATGAAGTTCAAGAAGACCAAGTGCTAGGTCCTGCACCTGGCTTGGAGCAATCCCCAGTATCAGTACAGACTAGGGGATGAATTAATTGAGAGCAGCCCTGCGGAGTCGGGCCTGGGGATACTGGTGGACAAAAAAATTGGACATGAGCAGGCAATGTGTGCTTGCTGCCCAGAAAGCCTGAGTTACATCCTGAGCTACATCAAAAGAAGTGTGGCCAGCAGGTCAGGGAGGTGATTCTGTCCGTCTGCTCTGCTCTGGTGAGACCCCACCTGGAGTACTGCGCCCAGTTCTGGGCTCCCCAATAAAGAAAGACATGGACCTGTTAAAGTGGGCCCGCCAGGGGGTGGCCACGACTAGGTCTGAAGGCTGGAACACCTCTCCTATGAAGAAAGGCCGAGAGGGTTGGGGTTGTTCAGCCAGAGGAGGAGAAAGCTCTGGGGAGACCTCACTAGGGTCTTTTAGTATATAAAGGGGGCTTACAAGAATGATGGAGAAAGACTTTTTGCCAGGGCCTGTAGTGACAGGACAAGGAGTAAAGCTCCACCACAGCAGCTCCTGCCAAGCTCACCAGCCAATGATGGAAAATCCTGACACAGGTGTGCTTTTTACACACATGGTACACATCTATTATGGCTGCCTGGTGGCTAACAATGGCAGCAGCTGATTGAGCCTGAGCAATGCTGCAGCTGCTTTCTGAGAAGATTTCTAACAAACCCGTCTGGCTGGCACCTTGCTTCCTGATGCTGCACTTGCAGAGCATAGCTAGGAGCTGGACTCCTTCCAAGGGAGG
Source organism: Ciconia boyciana (assembly GCF_034638445.1). Classification (NCBI taxonomy): domain Eukaryota; kingdom Metazoa; phylum Chordata; class Aves; order Ciconiiformes; family Ciconiidae; genus Ciconia; species Ciconia boyciana. The sequence goes on from NC_132955.1 coordinate 7,542,986, forward strand.
CAGGTCACAGTAGGCGGAGATCTGAATCTGACCCTTTCAGGCCACGTGAGGACCCTTGGAAAATGCCAGCCTTACTCTGGGAGGCTCTCGGGGCACAAGGCTTGTCCTCCTGGTGCCTGTGCGGCGCTGGGCACAGCCTCCTGCCACCACTCCCGTGGCTCTGGAGACTGCCCCAGCGCTAAAAGCAGATGTGGAGACAGACTTCTCCAGCAGTGGAGCTCCATGAGCTCTAATGAGCCAGATTAACTGACAGATGTCAGGGCTTGGCTCAGGCAGTTTGAAATCTCCTCCTGATGCCACCTGCTAATTAATATTTGTTGGGCTTTTGAAGAGAGGGTATTTATCTTAAGGCAACTTCATCAGGCCAGCTTCCTCTCTGGTGTCCCAGCCTCAGCATTTGCAGCTGCAGGCCACCTGGCTCACCCCAGACACACAGCCCTTTGCTGCTGTGTGAGCATGTCAGGGCGGCACCTTTCCCTGCACTGAAGCTGGATCTGGTCCCAGACCTCCACAACCACCCTACGGCAATCACCAGGGATGGGCTGGATCTTGTCAGACTTTGGGATGACTTTGACTTGTTAGGTGGGGAACCCCTGGAGCTGCAGCAATAGGGATAGTCTCTAGCTTTGCCTTTGTCTCTCATGCACGGACTTCGCATGGGAACAGGCTGAATGTCCAAAAAAGACCCTGCAGCTTGCACCTTCTCTCTTTCCTGTAATGAGAACACAATCAACCGAACTACTTCTGTCCAACCCACAAAAGCCCCAAAGCCCTCTACTGTCATTAAATCCACCAGGGATGGCGGGTGCCTGATTTACCTTCTTAGCACTGGCCTTTCAAGGGCTTGCCTAAAGTTGTCAGGGGCAGAGAGACAGAGAGCTGGCTGGTGGAGTCCTGGTTGTCGATGTGTGTGGGGAGAAGCTGTGCTTCCTCATGTGCACATGCATCTGTTTGTGCCGGAGGGTGTATTTGTGCCTGTGTGCTTGCATTTGTGTGTTCATTTGCAAATGCACAGGTGAGAGTGAGCGTCTGCCAGTGTGTGTGTGAACAAGTGCATTTCTGTGTGTGCCTGTGCATGTGTTTGTGTAACACACATGTTTTTGCAGGTGAGTGAGTGTGTGTGCTGTCAGTGTGCGTGCGTGTGTGTGTGTATGTGTGTGCAGATGAGTACATATATTTCTGTGTTTGTACATGAGCTTGCATATATGTCTGCCTGCAAGTGTGAGTGTGCAAGTGCATATAAGCCCATGTGAACACTTATGTGGTGACAAATCTTGGGGGCAAATGTATGTGCATGCACAGGGTGTAACTGTGTAACTGGGTGTGCATGCTCATGTGTTTTTATGTGTGCTGACATGTCCTAAAATCATAGAATATCTCGAGTTGGAAGGGACCCATAAGGATCAAGTCCAACTCCCTGCTCCTTGCAGGACTACCTAAAACTAAACCATATGACTCAGAGTGTCATCCAGATGCTCCTTGAACACTGACAGGCTTGGCGCTGTGACCACTTCCCTGGGGAGCCTGTTCCAGTGACTGACCACCCTCTCAGTGAAGAACCTTTTCCTAATGTCCATTCTCAACTCCCCCTGACGCAGCTTCATTCCATTTCCTCGCTGGTCACCAGAGGGAGGAGATCAGCACCTCCCCCTCTGCTACCCGCCTTGAGGAAGTTGTGGATGGTGATGAGGTCACCCCTCAGCCTTCTCTTCTCCAAGCTGAACCAACCAAGTGACCTCAGCTGCTCCTCACAAGTCCTGCCCTCGAGACCCTGCACCATCTTGGTCACCCTCCTCTGGACACACTCTAATAGTTTGATGTCCTTCTTATTTTGAGGCACCCAAAACTGCACACAGTACTCGAGGTGGGGCCGCACCAGTGCAGTCTGGAGTGGGACAATCACCTCCCTCGACCGGCTAGCTATGCTGTGCCTGAGGCACCCCAGGACACGGTTGGCTCTTTTGGCTGCCTGGGCACACTGTTGACTCACATTCAACTTGCCATCAACCCCAACCCCCAGATCTCTTTCCACGGGGCTGCCCTCTCTTGTCCGCCAACTTGTATGTATAACCAGGATTACCCCATCACAGGTGGAGAATCCGGCACTTGATCTTGTTACCTTTCATATGGTTGGTGATTGCCCAGCTCTCTAGTCTGTCCAGATCTCTCTGTAAGGCCTCTCTACCCTCGAGGGAGTCCACAGCTCCTCCTCATTTAGTATGTGAGTGAAGGGAGGACGGAGTTCCTGGCCGTTCTCTTTCAGAGAGATTGAGCATCTCCAGCTCTCCTTGCAAAGTAAGGCTGGAAGGGATCAGCCTGAAAGCAAGGCCCGCGTCTGCCATTCCTTCTGCCATTTCCTCCTTTCCCTCTCCTCTCCTGGTTGGCTTCTGATCCCCTTTGGTCTGCCCAGGCCAGCCTAGGGGAGACCTGCTGCACCCCTCCCTCCTCAGTGCAAGCCAAGGGATGTCCTGCAGGAACTCTGCTGCAGCCCAAGGGCACCAAATCTCGACTGTCCCTGGTGCTCTCTTCACGGTGGCACTCCACGTGGAGTGACTTCATTTTGCCCTTTGTGGCATGAAAGTTCTGCTGCATCTCAGCCTCCTTCTCTGTGTTGTCCTTTCCTCTGTGGACGCTCTCCCAAGTGCTCAGTGAGCAAGGTGTTAGTCTAGGGTGATCAGAGCGGAGGCAAAGGGGATTCTTCACTGTTCACAGAGGAAGGGGAGTGTGGGACACAGTGCTGTGGGCCCTTTTAAGGCACTGCTCCTGGGAAGTGAGGAAGGCTGCTCCAGAGCCAGTGGCCTGCCTTGTTTTGTCTCTCCCTAGAAGTGCCCTCTTGAGCATGCCCTGTGGTTGGGGAGCCTGATCAGTGGTGTCCTCAGGTGAGCAGCCTGGGGACCGCAGCAGGCCAGTGGGAGGCTCGCAGCCTCCTCTTGGGGATGGATGTTCCTCCTAGTCTGCACAGAGCTCTGCTGGGAGGCAGCTTGGCAGAAGATGACCTTGAAGGCTAGCAGAATTTCCTGTGCAGAGGGGAGAGGGAAGCAGGAGAGCAGCATGGCAGGAAGAGAGGCTGGGGCTGCTGCCTAAGTGTCCCAAGGGTGGCCAGAAGCTTTCCAAATTACTGCTTTTACCCACAGAGGGGCTGGAGTGTCTTCCCCTGTGGAAGGGGACCTGCTGAACTGCTGCAACTGGAGCAAGGGGAGAAGGCTGGGAGGGTTTGAAATTGATGCATGGAGAGAGAGAATGAAAGTCAGGTGCATGGATGCATGGATGGTGAGAGGGAGAGGGGACAGGAGAGTTGGGTGTGTTACAGTGAAGGATGGAGGGCTGAATTCAGAAGAAGAACAAATGATGGATGCACAATGGGATGAGTGGATGTATGGCACGGTGCGTGAAAGCAAACTTATGCCTACAGCTAGGAAGGAAGTGGAGGGAGAGATGAGAGGGGGGTCTCAGAGTAGGAAGAGGGCTTAGATGCTTACATGCATGGAGAGATGGGTCAAAAGATGGGTGGGTGGGTGGATGAAGAGAGGAAGAGTAGACAGGGAGAGGGGTTGTTACAGTGAAGGACAGAGGGCTATATACAGGGCAACAGTAAGTGCAGAAAGCACAGGGGAAGGAGAGGGTGCATGGAAAAGCAGGCGTACATGCAAGCAGGCTCGTACTGACAGAGAAGGTGGAGAACTAAGGGAGCAGAGGAAGAGGGGACTCGGAGGGTTTGGAAAGGGGAACAAGAGCTGGCAGAGAGGCAGGGAGGGAAAGACACACTGAAGAAGGAGAGGGAAGAGTTGGCGCTGGGATACCTGGGGAACACTCTGGCCCCCATCCACCACCGCCATCCCCGCGCACCCAGGAGCACGGCAGCCAGCCCCGCCAGCCCTGCGCCCCGGCACCGCCACATCCCGCTGCGCCCCTGCCCGCGCCTCGCCGTCCCCTGCCAGCCCCGCTCTCTGCTCTGGCCGCGGCGCCTCCTCTCCACCGCCTCCTCTCCTCTCTGCCTCCACCAGCTCCGCCCCGGGGCTGAGCCCTGTGCCGGCGCCGCTCGGGGGCTCGCCCGGGCTCAGAGTGCTCAGTGGCTCTGCACGGGCACAAGTTTGTCTCCTGGGAAGTGGACTCTTCCCTCCTCCAGCAAGGACTCCCCAGCAAGAATAAGCCTGCACAGCGCCAGCTGCAGCCTGGGAAAGCAGCATGGCCCTGATCCAGGAGATGGACCAGCTTCCCAGAGCTGCCTCCGAGCTCAGGGGCTGGAAACAGCAGCCCCTGATTTCCTGCGGATGGCAGTGAGGAGGCTGAGAGCCTCCCTTCAGCTGCTGCTCTTCAGTCCCAGTACAATGCCTAAAAGTTGTCTTGAGGCAAAGCGGGTGTGAGGACAAACGTGCCCATGGGCATGCAGGGCTCAGGGAGGGCAGGGGCAGAATAGGAATCACAGAGTCAGAATGTAGGCGAGGAGGGACCTGCAGAGGTCATCTCGATCACCCCTCTACTCAGAATGGATCCTATTAGATCAGATTGCCCAAAGTCACATTCAGTCCATCCTTGAACACCTCTCAGGGTGGAGATTGCACAGCCTCGCTGGGAAACACATTCCTTTTCTCATTTTCTGTTTTAACCTATTGCTTAACTAGAATTCCCCATGTCCCAGCAGCTGTTCATTGCCTCTACTCCTGTCATAGAGCACTTCCACAGTCTAGTCCCATCTTCCCTGTTTCCTTTGAACAGGTAGTTCCTGGACCTGCTGGGAAGAATTTGGCTAACAGAGATCAGTGTACTGCCTGTTCCCTCTGGTTGGGTGTCATCCCCAATCTTGCAGGAAGTGCCGTCCTTCCCATTACTCATGGTGTTCATGAAAACATGAGAGACTACTGGTCCTACTGCTGATCCCTGAGAGACCCCACCAGTAGCTATCTTCTAGCTGGGCTTTGCGCTACTCGTCACACCTCTCTAAGCCTGGTAGTCCAGCCAATTTTCCACCCACCTTATCATCCTCTGAATGAATCCATTCATCTCCAGCTTGGTCACCGAGGAAGTACGAGAGAGGCTGTCAAAGGTAAACTCTAGGTACACACATCCGCTGCCCTTTCCTTGCTCACTGTATGCATTACCTAAGGAGAAAGCAGTGAGTTTTGCCCTCAACTACACTAGCGTCTCAGCTCAGAAGCAGCTCCACAGAGGGGGAAATCAGCCCTGGCTGAGCTCTCCCACAAGAGCTCCCTGGCACTGAGCTCACCGAGGTCACTAAAGGGAAGGGGGGAAGCCTTGGCTGCACTGTCTCCAAGCTGGACCTTAGCACAGGCAGACAAACACTCAGGAGGGAGATGGACTTAGAAAATTAACCCACTGTGCACAGCCCTTGTCCAAAAGAGGGCCTCTTTTGGAAACCCCTGTGGGACAGCAGCAGGCTTTGGGGGATGCGGTCTCGAATCCAATGTCCCTTCCTTCCCAGGAGCAGTTGCTGGGCACTCAGACCGAGACTCCAATGCAGGATATGAAGGTCCCGGGCACTGAAGACCAAAGCACTCATCAGTTCTTTGGCTTTCCCTGTGCAAGCCTCAGGGTCTGTCCTTCCACTCACAGCACTGCAACACCAGGCGCCGCATTCCTTTTGCTCAGTAACCGTTTGGGACAAGGTCTCAGTCCCTGCCTGACATAGCACCAGGTCGATGGGCTCCACAAGTCCATGTGGCATTGACATGGACATGAGAGGGGGATGTGTCCCAACACAGACACCACCGACACTGCATTGGAAACAGGTCCACTCAGGGATGGCCAGCATGAGGTGGGCAGGATTCCTCAGCCTTTCTCCTTGCCCATACAGCAAACCCCTGGTGTACAGCATAAACCAGGAAATGAAAAGGCGCTGCCAGGGAAAACAACCAACCAGCCCATGTCATTAGCTGGGATGTTTTCCGTTCATCATGAGCACTTTAGAAAATTGTCACTTCCGTAGAAACTACCTCTGATCCTGGGGCAGGTCAGGGCCACCATAAAAGCCAGCTCAACTCCTGACTCTCTCATCTCTCTCTCTTGCCTTTTTGTCCTTGCAAACCAGGTGAATTTGAAGACCTTTCCTCACATCTTTTTTCTGGTCATGCAGATGTGTGCTGCTCCATCCTGTGCTGGGTTGTGGTACTGCTTGTCATGGGAGGGGGAAGAAGGGCGAAGGTCTGACTCAGAGAGTGTCTGGGACTTGCCTGAGGAGGCTCTTCATTGAAGAAATAGGCAGCAGCCTCACTGGGCCTGGTGACACTTTGCAGTCCTGTGTCTGGATGAGGCCAAGAAACCCTTTTTCTTCACTGCCTAGTTTCTACCTCCCAGCTTTGATATGTTCACAGTGGGGTGACTGACTCGTGGCAGACTGCTCCTCACATATCCGTGTGCTCTGCTTCCTCTCTACCCTCTCTCCCAGGTTCACCTCCATCTTTAAGTGATGTCCTACTACAACCAGTGCTCTCCTCCATGATGGTGACCCTGCCTGGCCCCATCCTCAGCTCCTTCCCACAGAACACCATTGTGGGCTCCTCCACGTCCGCTGCTGTTGGCAGCATCCTCAGCTGTGATGGAGTGTCCATCAACTCTGCGTGCTGTGACTTCTCCTGCATTACCAGCTGCTACTATGGCAGCAGATGTCCCCCCTGCTAAAGCCACTGGTGACAGCCTGGACAAGGACCGCCTGGAATCCAGACTGAGATTCTGGACTGAGGACAAAGCTCCTGGCCATCGATTTCAGAGAGGCTGAGCATCCCGTGCTGCCCTTGCAAAGGAGGGCAACTGGGGCTTTCTGAAAATGTGGCCAATGGTTAATTTCCTTGCCTTCCACTCTCTCCCATCTCTTTCTTGTCTTCTGGGTCATAAGACCCCCAGAGGCAGCCTGGGGCATCTGCTGACCTGTCTCTGTGAGGCAGGCAGATGTAGCAGGAGATCCCTGTGGGATCTCCACTGTAGGCAATGGGTGCAGACTTCCAACAGCTGCTGTTGCTCTCCCTGCTTTGGTCCCCTCCTCTAGAAGTGATCTCATTTCCCTCTTCAGTCATTAAGGTGTTCTTCATTTCAGCCTTTGCCTCCATGTAATCCTTTTTTGGTGGTGTTGTCTCGAGTTGTCAAGGAAAAAAGGCATTTTCTTGGTGGTGGTGGGTAAGGTGGGGGTACAAGCAGACCTTTCATCATTCCCAGAGGAAGGCAAGGGTGGAACACAGGACAGTGGGTCCCTTCCAATCACTGTCTCTTGGAGCTGAGGAAGACAGCTCCTCCTAAGCCAGTGGTGATCAGGCCCTGCCTTCTGGCATCAGGCCTTTGACATGGTCCCCTACAACATCCTTCTCTCTAAATTGGAGAGATATGAATTTGATGGGTGGACGGTTCGGCGGATGAAGAATTGGTTGGATGGTCCAGAGGGTAGTGGTCCAGAGGGTAGTGGTCAATGGCTCAATGTCAACATGGAGATCGGTGACAAGTGATGTCCTGCAGGGGTCTGTATTGGAACCAATAGTGTTTAATATCTTCATCAATGACACAGACAGAGGGATTGAGTGCATCCTCAGCAAGTTTGCAGACAACACCATGCTGAGAGGTGTGGCTGACACGCCTGAGGGATGGGATGCCATCCAGAGAGACCTGGACAAGCTTGAGAATTGGGCCCATGTGAACCTCATGAGGTTCAACAAGGCCAAGTGCAAGGTCCTGCACCTGGGTCAGGGCAACCTCCAGTATCAATACAGGCTGAGGGATGAAGGAATTCAGAGCAGCCCTGCAGAGAAGGACTTTGGAGTACTGGTGCATGAACAGCTGGACATGAGCCGGCAATACATGCTCGCAGCCCAGAAAGCCAACTGTTTCCTGGGCTGCACCAAAAGAACCGTGGCCAGCAGGCTGAGGGAGGTGATTCTGCCCCTCTACTCCACTCTGGTGAGACCCTACCTGGAGTACTGTGTCCAGCTCTGGGGTCCTCGGCACAGGAAAGACATGGACCTATTGGAGGGAGTCCAGAGGAAGGCCACAAAAATGATCAGAGGGATGGAACACCTCTCCTATGAGGAAAGGCTGAGAGAGTTGGGGTTCTTCAGCCTGGAGAAGAGAAGGCTCCAGGGACACCTTATCGCAGCCTTTCAGTATTTAAAGGGCTCTTATAAGATGTGAACCAAACTTTTTAGCAGGGCCTGTTGTGATAGGACAAGGGGTAATGATTTTAAACTAAAAGAGGGTAGTTTCAGACTAGATATAAGGAAGAAATTTTTCACCATGAAAAAATTGATGAAATGGTGAAACATTGGTACAGGTTGCCCAGAGAGGTGGTAGATGCCCCATCCCTGGAAACATTGAAGGTCAGGTTGGATGGGGCTCTGAGCAACCTGATCTAGTTGAAGATGTCCCTGCTCATTGCAGGGGGGGTTGGACTAGGTGACCTTTAAGGTCCTTTCCAACCCAAACTATTCTATGATCCTGTGATTCTATGGTTCTATGGTCTCTGCTCAGATACAGCCTTGTGGCCTTAGAGCACATCCTGCAGACGGGGAACCCAACCACTTCTATTCCCCAGTGAGGAGCCTGGTGCTGCTGAAGGTTCTGAGAGGTCAGCAGCTCACAAGCTTGTGCAGAAGGGAGTTCCTTGTGCTCTGGATAGCCCTGTGCTGGGAAAGAAGCTTAGTCAGAGGATGGCCCCAAAGGATGCAGGAGTGGGGATGGAAACAGCTTTTACAACAGTCCAGACCTTCTTGTCCTCATCCTCCCGCCTGTCCCCAGCAAGACGGGGCGTGGTCTGGACCCAAGGGCAAGGATACCAAGGACAGGTCACCTATAAACCCTGCACCTCTCAACAGTTCCCTGCACAGCCCAGCAGTTGCGCAGATGTGCAGGGCTAAGGTGACTCACAGATTGATGTAGAAATCAGCTTGGCCAGACCACCCACTAGGGCCCTCACTCCCCTTGAATACCCCCAGCTCAGTGACCACAAGTTTGTGTTGATTACCAGGAAATTAAATTGTATAAAATTCCCCAATCTGAGACTGCTTTGCCCATGGCAGGTACTTGAAAATACTTTCCCTCCTATTCTGGGTGGTGAGAGGCTTTTCTGTCCCCAGCTCTGACTCTGCAATCGTAGCGCCACTGACCCACACCACCAAACCTTATGCATGTTTTACAGAGACAGAAGAGATATGGTATATCTTGAAAGAGTAAGTAAAAGGGAGAAAGAGTTTTCCTGGTCAGGGAGAAGTGACAGATCAGCATGGTAGAGAGCAGTGTGTTGGAGAAAGTGTGCATGAACTTCAGTTCTGGAAGTCAAGTCATACCTGGTCCATACATTCATGGATCTTAGTCTGTGTATTTCTTGCATTTCTTTATGGACCTGTCTTTTGAGTTCCCCCAGGCCTAAAACACTGCACCAGGCCAGCAGATAACTGCCAATAATGGTCTTGGACTGGTTTTGTCTTTCACAGGGAGCACAGAAGTACGCTTGACCCCCTCCACCCACAAACATTGGAAAGAGTGTCATGCTTAACTTTGCTTTTGCTGTGTCTTCCTTTATTTTATTGCTATGCATAAAAACATGAGATAGGAAAAGCATGACAAGTTCCTCTTAGATCGGCTGCCCTGGCTGAAGTTAAAGGAAATGGGAAGACAAGACACTGAAATTAATCCGATTTTGAAAGTGTTGCCTCTCCAGACAAGAGCAACCCAGCTTGTATTGGTGAGATTCACTGTGCCAGCTATTATTACTCATGATTGTGATGAACACATTACAGACTAATGCCCCAACCTCAGCATCAGCAGCTTGCGAGGAGTCTAGCTGTCCCAGGTCCAACCATAGGAGCATGTCACTGCAGCACTGCTGCCTGCATAGGAGCTGGGACTGGTCCCAGAACACCATTTCACTCCTAAGAAGAAGAACAGGCCACCAGGGAGTGGTAAGGTCTCATGTAGTTATTGCTCACCTTCCTGAGGCTACCAGAGGAGACACTGGAACTTCTCCAAAGGAGGACGAGTGGCCCCTGGCTGAGATTGGGCTGTTGGTACCACTCACTGTGGCTGCAAGCCTCGTGCTATCACTAGACTTGATCCAGATCCTCTCCCCTTCCTCATTGCTGAGGTGCAGAAGCAGGAAAAGCTGGGGATGCAGCAAGAGCAAGGGTGTCCCTAAAAGGGGCTCAAGTCCAAGAAGCATCAGGAGAAGGGCAAAAGAGAGTGCATGGGAAATGTCTGGGGAAGTGCGAAGGAGGCACACAGAAGTAAAAAGCAGCCCCAGGACAGGTGGGAGAAGGGTCTTGCCCCTACACAGGCACAGCAGGGGAGGCAATTCCCTCCTGGTGATGTTCAAGGCTCCTCACTCTCCTCCACATATCTCCTGAGCTGTCAGCAAAATATCCCTGACAGCATATGCCCTGCTTGGCTGAGGCCTATTCCTGTGCACAGAGGAGCTTCCCAAACAGTTCAGTGAAGCCTGATGCATGTGCACATGTGTTCCTGATCCTACCAGGCTGAAAACACCAATGTCTGATGAACATTTGTCCTTTGCAGACCTACAAGGATTCAAAAGGAGGATTGCAAGTTCAGCCAGAGCTCAGATCATCCCACACTGCTGGATTCAACCTCCACAATCACCTGAATGAAAATATATCTGCTACAAGGTAGATTTTCACATGAATGCCCTCCTGTGGTCAGAACTGAGCAGATGGGGGAAACTCACAGGGGCTGTCAAATGCAGGAGGAAACTGAACTGCACTGAACTGAGCAGATGAGGGAAACTCACAGGGGCTGTCAAATGCCCTATGAAACCTTGGTTCATCACTTGTGCTCCTCCCCAGTAGGGGATTTCCACTTTCTTGGGGACTGGGCGATCCAGTTCTTGCTGAAGCTGTGTGTTAGCACTGTTACCTTCTCAAGAAATTACTACTCTGGAAAGGTCCACCCTGATGGGGTTTTGAAGAAAACTCAGAGAACACAATGGAACTTTTTTCGCAGAGAAAAAAAGAAGCTTTTGCAAGGGACTGACTGCAAGGCTCAGGTGAGTCTCTGGTTCCTTCCAGCCCTTGGTGCTGTGTGGAGCACATAGATGAGAATGGACAAGTGCTCTCTGCACAGCCCACAGCAAATACTCTTCTGTCCTAGGGTGTACAGGGAAACCAGTTCCAGGGCAGGGGTTCTTTGCCCACCTTCTCTTTCCTCTCGAGCCACTGACACTGGCCCATTCTGGAAGAATATAGTGGCCTGCAGATCTCTGGGTGCACTGAAGAAATAGTGCTGCAAGAGAAGAGCTCCCCTTCAGCCTTGCACAGACACATCCGGTCCCTCCCTGGGTTGTTGCACAGCCAAAGAAGTTCCCTGCAGAGATCTGCTCAGTGTATGAAGGTCTCCTGGGGAGAAGAGAAATCATGCTTCCAGTCAAAGCCAATGCTTACCCAGTGGTTGCCTCAGGAAAACAGCAAGGTTGATACACCCGAGGTGTATGCTGAAACTGATCCTCCTGCATGTGTGAGAGAGACTCAAAAAACCACACGTCCCAACCAAGAGCCCCGAGAGTGCAGAGCTGCTGGAAATGACTCTGCAAGGGGAAGAAAGAATGAAATGGGGAGGAGAAAATGCTTGTTCTTAGCATGCCTGAAATGTCCCTCCTGTCGTCCTCCCTCCTCCAGCAGCAACATGTGTTGCTCCTCCAGCCAAGATCTTTACAGTGAGGGAACCTGGTGGCTCTGGATTCCCCATGGTGGGAAGGGTCTCTTCATGGTCCGAGATCACAGTGGAGTCCTCCTATCCACAGTGAGAAATGCCTGCTCTTCTGCGTACCCCTGATGGACCATTTAAGATTTTTAATTTTGCCTCACTGAGGTTTTACAGCATCTCTCTGGGGACATTGCTATTTCTTCTGGGAACAGATGGACCCTATGTTTCTACCATTTCTCCCCTTTCCTTCCTCTGCCACCTAGGAGCAACACCTGTGCCCCATATTTCCGGAAATACATGAGGAACCTGGCTGTGCAGCAGCTCGAGGAACCTGGCTGTGCAGCAGCTCCAGGAATCTGGCTGTGTGTCCTGTTCTGGCAGCATAACGTGCAACCCCAGAGAGGAGCCAGGGTCCAACAACAACTTCACAGTAAAAAAGAGCCTTCATCAAATCTCTGCAATAATCATCATCTTCAGCAGCAGCAGCATCTGTATTTTCCTTATTTCCTAAGAAATAAGGGCACTGCACATGCTCGGAGAGAAAAGGGGATCCAAGGAGATATGGACGGTTTCAAGATGCACTCAACCTCACACAGACGAGGCAGTTCTCTCTTGGGAGTCTTCTGGGAGTCCATCACCACAGAGCTAGCTGCAGCGTGTCCTTCCATGCACCCAAGATGGACAGGAAAGGACCATAACACTCTGCCATCCTAGGCTACACAACAGAGGAAAAGCAAATGCAGAAAGATTAAAACTTCTACCTTTCCAAAGTGAGGAGTGAAAGAGGGATAGACCAGCCTCTCTGACACATCCTCTGGTGCAACATCTTGGGAGTCTCTCCTTCCTTGATGTTTGTGTCTCCTCTCCCACCAACCTCCAGCCCTTGATGGGGATGACTCTTGGCTCCTGCACAGTGTCTAGCCCTAAACTCCTGTCAGCACACTGCAAGGCTGCAGCTCTCACAAACACAATGATCAACACCATCAAATCCTGCTGGCACCAACTGTCCCAATCACACCCCCAGGCACTGTAGACTTTCTCCCTCTGCCCAAAAGGAGATATCTCAGGAGTCAATAAATGAAGTTTTCTTCCTCACTGTCCCATTTCATCTCATAAATCAATTTCTTAAAAGCTCATTGGGAAAAAAAAAAAAAAAAGAAAACCTCAAAAAACTCCCACAAAAACAAAACCAGCCTTTCCACTTGAAAATAACCCTTCCATTCTCAGTTTCTTCAAAACAAATTTGATCTGCATTTATCCTCTCCTTACTTCTATCCTTTAAGAAACAAGCCAACCAAACTATTTTTATCGATTCTGTAGAATCATAGAATAATTTAGCTTGGACAGGACCTCTGCAGATCACCCATTCCAAGTTCCTGCTCAGAGCAGGTCTCATTAGATCAGGCTGGTCAGGGCTGTGCCTAGGTCCTGAAAATTTCAAAGGCTGGAAACAACATCTCTAGAAAACCCAATTCCAGTACTTGAGAATTTTCAAGGTCAAAAAAAAAACCAACCAAACCCCAAAACTTTCTAATATCTAAATAGATTTTCCCAGGTTCCAAATTGTGTCCATTGCCTCTTCTCCTACCACTGCACACCTTTCAGAATTTCAGAAGAGCCTGGCTCCATCTTTCCACATCCTCAGAGCACATAGACACCCATAAGGTCTCCCTTGAGCCTTATTTTCCAAAGGCACCGTTCCCTGAGGCTCTTAGTGTGTCATGTCCTCAAGCCCCCTGAGCACCTTGGGGGATTCTGCTGGACTCACTCCCACATGTAGATACCTTTCCTGCATACCCAGGAGCCACAGAATGAACACAGGACCCCAGGCATGGTCTCATGAGTGCCAAATAGAGGAGAAGGATCACTTCTCTGGGTCTGCTGGCTACACTTTTGCTGAGACATCTCAGAGTGCAGTGGGTCTGCTTTGCCACAAGGGCACACTGCTGACTCACCTTCAGCCATGGGCCACCAGGCATCCCCTGGTTCCCAGGTGTTTGACCTATAACCTCTGCCTCCAACACGGTCCAAGCTACATCAAGAAGCTGAAAGTTGCCTGTCCCCAGAGGGGCAGGTTGCTCCTGACTCAGGCCTTTGGAGGAAGATCCCTTGGTGAGCAGTCTCTCCTTTTCTTTGAAGACTTGGGCAGAGGCAACAATGGTCCAGCAATTTTCTCTGCTGACCTCGGGTATGATCTGGAGAAGATGGGACATTGATGTCATGAGGCTGTGCCAGAAGTCATGCCAATAAGCAGGTAAAGGACTCTTCCCTGAGATCCCTGCAGCCACATAGTGCTTCCAATTCTCCAAAACCAACTGTGGTCAAAGAAATACAGAAATGGTGAGCACGTTAACTGAGCAGGTTATTTCATGTCTTCTGCAAAAGGAAAATGCAGACAGAGTCTTATTATCTTCATATATCCGTTGCTCCTGATATGCCTCAGATGATTTGCTGTGTTCTACCTAACCTCCCTGCTCCTCTGCCATGAAGAAGCCCTCTGGAGAGATAATGGACTAGTGGTTAAAACATTCATCCCAATGAAAGAAATTAAACTTCCTTCTTTGCTGCTCCCCAGGCTTCTTACGGCCAGGGCCAGGGCAAGGATTTTCAGGGTTGGGCAGTTCCTACTTGTGCAGTCAGGCCACAGCTGCTCTTTTCTGCCCCTGAAGTTCACGCCAGATCTCCAAAGGGACTGTAGAAAAGTAATGGACAGTTAATGCAGGCTGCAGTCAAGCAAAAGGTGTGAAGGAGAACATTGGAAGCCTCCTTCTCTTTGCCCGACCTTGACATTACAACTATATCAACTATCCTCCAGCAAAGGGGAAGTGTCCCTGATGCTCTTCTTCTGCCACGCACTTCTATGCCAGACATAATTGCCTGCACGCACCCCTGCAGAGGAAGGGGGAGGGACCTGATACCCACCTGTGTCTGCTTTGCTCCAGGGACTGCCTGGTTGGAGACAGGAGGAGGCATAGGCAGAACACCTGAACCCAGGTGTCCGTCAGTCTCTCCCCACAGCTGCATTTTCTCTCCCTTCTCCCCACAGACAGAGGAGGTTCCTCAAGAGAAAGATCTCTGTGAACAGCACCTGCTGCAGCACCCCCCATCCAGAGACAGACACAATCCCTCACTCCAGCAGGAGGATGACGCCCCAACACAACCCTATGCTATACAAGCAGCCCTTCTCTGTCCTTTCACACGTGCACATAGACAACCTCTGGCAGCCTCTGCTACCCTGACCTCAACTCTCCACTACCTAGGCAAGCGCAATGAAAACCCCTTTTCAATCCCTTCCAATGAATGCCTGGACTATTCAGCTCGGAGCACTCCTTTACTACGCTGCTAGGGGCCTTTGCTAGCACCGTGAACAGGAGCTGTAAAGCTTCAGTCGTCAGCACAGCAGCTCCTGTTCACAGCCCTCCTTCCACACAGCCTTCAGGATCACGTTGTTCAGCTGAGGTTGTGGCAAGAGGGATGGGAAGCCCAGCTGACACAGGGGACAGGGGTGAACCTTCCCTGACTACCTCTGGAGTCAGTCAGGCTGGGTGCTACTTTGGGCCTGGAAAGGCCGCAAGGGCCCTGGCTGTCCAGCAGACCTGCCCCTGCCCTTACCCCTTCACGAAGAGCACCCAAAAGCCCCTGCCCCAGAAGGCAGGAGATGGCTGAGCCCACCGACATGGGGACGCAGAGCTATTACAGCAGCTGGGATCTGGGGCTGCAGGCAAGGAGGTTCAGGTAGCTCTGGCTACTGCATGTCTGATTAAATTACCAGCAGTGGGGACAGAGGTCCCTGCTCCTCTGGCATTAAGAAAAACACCCTAGATTTGGCAGCTGGAGGGTCTTTGGGCCTGCGGCCACAGGCTGCTTACTTGCTCCAGCTGGGACGCAGAGTCTCTCATGGCCATGGCCAGCATACAGGCAACCACCGGGCTGTCATGGCTCCTGGAGTCTCTCATGCCCTGGATGGTCGTGAAGATGATGTCTGTCCTCCTTGAGGGGGAAAGGTATTTCCCTAACATCTTTGGGAGAAAGGAGGGCAGAGAAGTCACGGTGCCGAGAGTGCCCCGTCAAGGGTGCTTGGCTAAGAAGTGAGAGCAGCTCTGGAGAGACACGTTGGGCAGTGCTGGAGCAGTGCCTCCTGAAGGGCCAGACACAGGGGTTGCGCTGGACTGCAGCCCGGCCCTGGGGAGGATATGGGCAGAAGGCCATTGGGGTGATGGGGGGAAATTGAGGTCAGGGTTGCTGTGTGCTGGCCCTGAAGGAAACCCCAATTTCCTGGTGGCCAGGGGCTGGTATTGCTGCTGTGCCCTGAGGTAAGCATTTCGCAGAATCACAGAACTGTTGAGGCTGAAAGGCACCTCTGGAGATCACCTAGTCCAACCCCTCTGCTCAAGCAGGGTCAGCTAGAGCAGAACTAAGTCTAGAACTATGTCCAGAGAGGTTGAATTTCTCGACAGATGAAGACTCCGTGACCTCTCTGAGCAACCTGTTCCAGTGTTTGACCACCCCCACAGCAAAAAGGTTTTTCTTTGTGTTCTACCGCATTGTCATGTGTTTTAACTTTTGCCCATTGCCTCTCGTCCTGCCAGTGGGCACTACTGAGAAGAGTCTGGCCGCACAAGACAGAAGGTCTCTGCTTCCTGGTGCCCCTGGAGCTGGGGATGCGCTATGCTGTCCTTTGACGACCTGCTGCCTGGAAAGGAGGGGAAACATCAACAGGAATGATGGAAAGCTTGGCATGGCAGACTGAAGGCATCAGGGAAGAATCTGACTGGCAGAGAAAGAGGCTCCCCTATGCACGTGGCCCCAGGCCGATGCCACACGGCTGCTTCCCTATGCCCCTCAGGAACCTCTCAGTGGTACCCAGACGGGGCACATCTCAGTGCTGCCAGAGGAGGGAGGCAGCAGGACTGAGGGAGCTGGCTCAGGGACAGGGTGCAACAAATGTGGGTAGTGGCGTTTCCAGGAAAGCAAGCCTCCTGGGAAAGGGAGGCTGGGGGCAGCCTGGAAACACTGACAACAGCCAACTGGACTTGTCAGGAACCACAGTGAAGTCAGAGCATGCGGCTGCAGCTTCTCCACATGAAAGGCTTCATCTGGCAAATGCCAAACCATTTTGCCAGGATGCTTGCTTTTAAGGAAAAGCTTTTCAGAGGAGAGCCGGTGGGTGGTTTCCCCTGTGTGGTGATGCCAGCTGATGCTGGAGTTCCCCTCTGCTCCCCGAGGCCATGGGGCCCTCCAGGCCTGATGCTCACCACCTTCCTCCTCCCAGCCTCCCCAGGCTCTCACTCCTTTTCCCATAGCTCCTGGCTCTGGACAAGGGTCAGTCATGGCAGAGGGCTCCCCCATGCCCACAGAGGCAGCAGAACCCTGTAACCTCAAAGCTTTTGCATGGGTCAGGAGCGAGGATCCTGGGAAACAGCTCAGCCCCTCGAGGCTGCCTGGAGGCAGCATGAAAAAGGTTGGCCTGGGTTCGGGCTTCTCCTCAGTGAGGCCTGAGTGCTGTGGCCCTGTCTGTGTGCCCTCAGATAGCGAGGGGCTAAGACTATGTCAGTGCCTGGCACTGTCATGGAGGGATGTCACTACGGGCCTTGGAATGGTAGGGCCCAGGCGTGAAGTCAGGCACAGCTACGTACACACGCGCATACACTAACGCATACCCAACACGCACAAGTGTGCGCAATGATACACACAGATGCACGGACACAAGCAACGACACAGACACGGGTAGTTGCATACAAGTACTCACAGCTGTGCAAAGAAATACACTCGTCCACAGAGACGTGATCTCACCAGAGGCACACAGGTGTGTGTACACACAAGCATACAAGCATATGTGCTCCCACGCTCCCACGCACATTATTGCAGATAAGCACATGGGGGCAGAGGCGATAGGAAGGGATGTGACTGAGGAGTTGCTGGGGACCTCCCTGCCAGAGCAGGGATGGGGCACTCTAAGCAGGACAGATGCACAGGCAGCATTTAGAGGAGTCTCAGGGACCGTCCAGAGAGAGGAGGAGGCCAAAGAGTTTGGCAACTTCCTCCTGAGGGCAGCTGAAGGCGAAAGAGAGTTGAAAAGCTGAAGTGCAGTATGCCTGCCTGGGAAGACAACAGCCACTGGCTGTTGGAGTGAGCCCTGAGGGAAGGAAAGGGGAGGACAGGACACATACTCACAGGAGCCCTTGGGGGACGAGCCAAGGATTGCAGGGCTGTTAGCAGCTGGGGCCCTTCCTGTCAGCAGGATCATAAAAGAAACCCACCGGAGTGCCCCGGGCTGACATGGCCTGCCTCCACTGGAGCCCTTGGGCACTTAGACTGTGTCTTCTGCCCACACTGACGCATTCTTGCCCCGGAACTCCTGGGACCTCTCATCCCAGCACTCAAAACAAGCGTCCGTGATGGAAGGGGCATGCCATAAACCAGGAAATGCAAAGGCAGCATAGAGGGAAACAGCAACACATCCCCGGGATGTTTCCGTTCGTTAGGAGCATGCAGGAAAATTGTCACTTATGCAGCGCTGCCTTTGGGCTTGAGGCAGTGTGAGGCCAGTATAAAAGCCAGCCCAACGGGTCGCTCTCTCAACCACTTCTGTCACCTCCTCCTCCTTGGGAACCGGGTGAGTTGGAACCCCTTTTTCTCCTCTACCGCCCCTATAGGACAGGGTCTTGCTTTCAAGGACATCTCCGTTGATACCTGCTCCTTCGTCTTATGTTAGTGCTCTGGGATCATGATCGCGATGGGGGGAGAGAGCAGAGGAGAGACGGTCTGTCATGGAGATAGGCTGAGGCTGGGCTGAGGTGGCTCTTTGGCTCCAGGCTAGGCAGGAGGATCCCTGGGCCTGGCTCCTATCCGAAGGACCCTGCTGGGCTCAGGCAAACAAGCCCTTGTTCCCTCCTGCACGCCCTCAACCTCCCCACCCGGCAGGTGTCTTGGCTTCCTTTTGGTGGGGTTGCAGGCTGTTCCTCAGGTGTCCGTGTGCTCTGCTTCCTCCCTGCCCTCTCTCCCAGGTGCGCTGCCAGCCCCGAGACATGTCCTGCTCCGACAAGTGCCGGCCATGCCAGCCCTGCCAGCCGTGCCAGCCCTGCTGCCCAACCCCGCTGGCCAACAGCTGCAATGAGCCCTGTGTCAGGCAGTGCCAGCCTTCCACGGTTGTCATCGAGCCCTCTCCTGTGGTGGTGATTCTTCCTGGCCCCATCCTCAGCTCCTTCCCGCAGAACACCGCTGTGGGATCCTCCACCTCCGCTGCCGTTGGCAGCATCCTCAGCTGTGACGGAGTCCCCATCAACTCTGGGTGCTGTGACCTCTCCTGTATCACCAGCCGCTACTGTGGCAGCAGAAGGTGCCCCCCTTGCTAAAGCCACCGGTGACAGCCCAGACAAGGAACCCCGGGAGCCCCGAAGATGATGCCAGGCTGAATGACGGAGATCGTGGCTACTGCTTTGAGAGGCTCTGAGCATGCCCCGCTCCTCCTGCAAAAGGTGTCAGCCCTTTGGAAGGGGCCAGCCTGGGCTCTCTGAAAACATGGCCGATGCCTCTCGTTCCCTCCCTCCCCTCTCTCCTTTCCCTCCTTTTCCTTGGTTGTGTCCTGCTCCCTGGGCCGTGAGGCCCGCCAAAGCCAGCTTAGGGGGGACCTGCCTGCCCCTCTCCCTCTGTCGGGCAGCCAGACAGGTGCCCTGTGGGAACTCTCCCTTGATCATGGGGCACTGACTCTTGGCTGCCCATGGTGATCCTTTCACTGTGGCCTCTCCTCAGAGACATCTTGTTGCCCTCTTTGGACTCATTAAACTCTGCTGCATCCCAGCCTCTGGCTCTGTGTGGTCCTTTCCTCTCTGCGTGCTCTCTAAAGCTGTCCAGGGAGAAAGGAGATAAGCTGGGAGGGAACAAATGGGTGAGCAAGTGGACCCTTTCTCATTCCTAGAGGGCTGGGAGGGCAGGACACACTGTCCGTGGGCCTCCTTCGGTCCCTGTTCCTTGGAGCTGAGGACGACATCTCTGGCTACTCCACAGCCAGTGACCATCAGCCCTTCCCTTGCTGCATCTCTGCCCAGAAATATTCCCCTTGGCCTCAGAGCATGCCCCACAGATGGCGATCCCAACTTGTGCTGTCTTCATGGGAGGACCCCAGTGTCTTCATGAAGGAGGTCCTGGGAGGTCAGCAGCCCCACAAGCACTCAAGGCAGTTCCTCTTGCTCTGGATGGAGCTGTGCTGGGGGAGGAGGCTCAGACAGAAGATGGCCGTGGGGATGGAAGGAGGGGACGGTAGGAGAAATCACCTTGTCTACAGCCCAGAGCCTCCTCCTCACCTTCCCACCCATCCCCAGAAGGAAGGGGCACGGCATGCAACCAAGGGCAAGGGTAGCTAGGGCAAGTCCCCTGTTCTTCCGCCACATCCATACAGTGCCCTGTGCAGCCCAGCGGTTGGTTACACAGATTGGCAGGGCTGAGGTGTCTCGCGGGCTGCACATCCCCAACTCCCATCACACCGAGCAGCTCCAGGACAAAAGGTTTTTCGCATGGGCCTGCAAGGGGACACAGATGAGCGTCTTACAGTTCCTCCCGTGGCGCTGTAGAGAGCGCACCGATCGCAACAGCCCGCGCTCTCTCTTTGCAGCTCATGGCAAGTGCAATCTCGTCCTGGGGTGCAGGGGAAGAAGAGTTCCATGGCAGAAGCTCTCTTGAAGCAAAATTCGCAGAGACTACCCTTTAAAGTCCGAGTCTCCCAGCAGGCGAATCGGAGTTTCAGAGTGTTCCCGAAATAAAACTCAATAGCAACAGAGTTACTATTAAGCAGGCATCCTTTATTACAGTGCTGGGTAGCACTGGGGATTGCTCCACCATAAGTGCTCTGACAAACAAGCAAGATCGCAGAGATTATGTGTTGCAAAATCATACATATTCATAAGATTAATTTACATAAACGTGCGATTTCTTGGAACTCGTTAATATATGTAAATGTCTCTGGCGCATGCGTACTTAAGTCCTTAGGTGGTCGTTAGGGATCCTCTGGTGGTCGTTGGAGGAAGTCGGTAGTCTTCATCACTCTGACCGCTGACTGAACTTTGTCTCTACGCATGCTCAGTCCATCTTTGTCTTGCTCATACCTTCCTTGCATATCCAAAACCAGTTGGTTCTTGTATAGCTTCTCCTTATCAGCCCTTTCCAGGGACACAGGGCCTGAAGAATTCCTTCTTATCCGTCTACATTGCAACTATCTAAGCTAACCAAGGATTTAACACAGGCAAGGCATTCTTACTCCGATGATTGTTGTTAGGAGGGGGAAAGACCATACCTTTCCTTCAAATAAAGGATGCTCATTAGCAATTCAACAATACTGACAGGCTAGGCTAAATTATCTGCGAAAGGGGAGCTAAAAGGAAACATCCGTTAGAGTTGAGCAACCAAGCTATTTACAACATTTCTTTTTTTCTTTGGGGATTTTAGCTCTTTTCACGCTCACCACCACCTCCTTTCCCCTCAGGCCACTAACGCCAGGACCTTCGCCTGCAGATCTCTGGGTGCTTCAGTGAAATAGAGCCGCCAAGGGAGCACTGAGGGCCCTTTCCCGGGAGCTCAGCCTTGCACAGAAGGGCCTCCTGCCAGGATGCCAAGCGAGGAGAACTGTGCTGTGCCCCTCCTCCTAGCTCCCTCTTCTCCTGAAGCCTGCAGCTCATGGGGAACAGCCTTTGGTGCTTGAACCTCAGAAATCTGGGGCTACCAAGACGGACGAGATCTACTGCGCTGACCTACCTGTGAAACATTGAGAGGGAATGGGCTGGAAAAGAGAGGCAATGAGGGATGGATGGCTGGGGAAAGAAATGCAGGTGAAGGGGGTCTGAGACAACCAAGGGAGCAGGGGTTTCTTCTCTGTCATCAGTTCTGATGACAGACCTTTGCTAGCAGAGTCAGAAAGAGCTGAAGAAAGCAGGTCATCAGCACAGGAGCTCCCACTCACAGCTCTCCTCCCACATGGCCTTTGGGGTCTCGTTGTTCGTTTGAGGCTATGGCAGGAGGGTTGGTGGGCTGTGCTCTGCCCGTGGCTGTAAACCTGCCACTAGTTCCCAGGTACACAAGCACAAAGGCCAATTGACATCATGGCCCACCGTCCTCTGGGGGGAACAACAGTGGGAGAAAGAGACTGCTCCTGATGCCACAGATACAAGCAGGAAAAAAAAGCACGTAAATGACAAGCAGTCATGGCACTTCTAATTACCATCATTGGTGCAAAACTAAAAAGACCTTGGCTGGCTTCCAGACACCCACCCAGCTGCTCGCTCTCTCCCTCTCCCTCCTCAACAGGACAGAAGGAGAAAGTCCATTTAACATAGTGCCAATTAAAAATAGAGCAGGATGGTGAGAAACGGCCAAA
>NC_132955.1:7865500-7958500 GCF_034638445.1 Ciconia boyciana
GCCGTAGAGAACCCAGCGTGTCCTACCACACTGGGGCAGCTCCAAGTGTCCCAGTGCACCTTAGGCCACCCTGGCCCTGCATCCCCTGCTGCTTTTCCCAGCCTCAAGCCTCCAGTTTCAATGGGTTCCTCTACCCTCTGCAACTCCCCTTCCCATGCCTTCCCTGGATCCCCTCCCCAAGGGGCCAGACTGGAGCTCCCGTTGAAAAGAGAGGGGAGTGGAAGGATTCAGACAGTCTGTGGAGGGCCACAGTGGAGTTGGCAATGCTCCCCAAAATGGTGGTATCTTGTCAAGACGGTGACATTGTGTCAGGGCTCAGTAGGTGTCCCATCCTGTGGTCGTAGGGGAGCTCTGGGTTGCTGCTGAATAGGATGAGCGCAGAGCAGGGAGTGTCCCTGCTCTGCTGAGCAGCCCCAACAGCCTGATCCCCGCTGAGTCCTGTGCACATGAGTTTTGGGGGATGAGCTGGGCGGCCTGAGCCTGCACATGTACTCCAGAGCTTCACCCCAGATCTCACCTGCCCTTTGCTGCCTTTGCTGCTTGGTGGTCTGGAAGGGCTTTGGTGGGAAGCGGCAGCTGGAGAAGGGTCAGCACGAAGGAGCGAGTGCAGGAGTAGGGTGCTGAGCCAGAGTGGAGGAAGCAGGGTGGGGAGCACATCTGCGTAGGGGTTGCGGGATTACTGCTGAGGTGACTTAGAAATTGGAACTTATAGGTAAGGTACAGCAGTGAAGAAGCTTCCCAGGTGGAATGTGGCTGACATCCATTCCATGGAAGTTCCCTAGGCCTGCAACCTTACATGTTGGTAACACCAGGGGAACTTGGTGTGCTGATTCTAAGAGGCGCTGCCCGGAGGGTGGAGCGGTGTGGAGATGCCGCGGCCAGGCTCTGCAATAATATGGGAACTTAAAGGTGTCATGGAACTGGTAAGCTGCATATTTACTATCCTGGGCCAACAGCCTGCCACGTTTTTGACAAAATGCTGTCCTTTTGGTGAACTTTGCTCATTATAACATCATTATAATACCAAAAGACACCTCCATCCCAAAAGCTACCCGCCTCCAAGGTGCGACCACCCCTCACTGAGCTTGCGCACTGAATTTTCCTAGCTTATAACTTTAAAGGCGAAGCAAGAAAACTTTACACCAATCCTAAACAAAGGTATGTATGACTAGAGTCACTCAAGCTCCACCTGAAAGGTGAAAGATAGTATAAAATAGCTTAAGAGAGAGAGAATGTTAGGGAAGACACCACTGTGTACCACTCTGACGTTTGGGATCAGTCGACGGGCTGAGCCTCTCTTCCCCCCCATCGGAACGCCTTTGGGTAAGATTCGAACACTTGGTTATACCAGGTGCCTCCCGGGAAACGTAGAAATCTCTCTAGAGTTGCTTTATTATCTTTTAACGCGTTTGTAGGTGGCGGTGTTACTCATACTCTTGGTATTTGCACATGCTTTGCAGACAGTGAATTTATCACCGGTAAGCCAAAGAACCTGTGTGTCTGTTGCTCTAATAAACTGCACTCTTTATTGATCTAGCCGTGGTAGTTCTCACTGAACACGACCAGACTCTTTATGTGTGGCTGTGATAGTTCATGCAGCACGACTAGACTGGGGGTGTAAGCGCGTTATTAGTGAATCCGTAATCGTGAAGTTCAGTACGCTGGACACGACCGGATTAGAACGTTGTAAATTAATGCTGTTGCCTTAGCGAAAGCCCTGAGAGGGCTCTGGTTCTGATAAGTGGCTATACACACACTCAACGGGAGGGTTTCCCTACCCCCAGCCACTCCTCAGACTCCTATTTGTATGCGACAGTAACTCTTAATGCAACAGGGGTGCCCTGTTCAAGCGGAGCTGGGCTCAGGGGCTCCCATCTGGGAGGAGAAGCTCAGCAGCACCAAGGGTCAGGCGGGCACTGGGAGCACAACCTGCCACCCCCAGGGCCAGCTCCACAGTCCCAGCAGCACCCTGCTGTCCTTCCTCGGGGAAGGTCCAGCGTGGTTCTAGAGACACACATCACCTTTTGCCCACCAGAGGTTTTCCTGCCGAGCAAGCAGCTCTGTTATTGCACCCTGCAGGGTGAGAGACACCCAGGAGTGCACCAACAGCTTCAGCTTCTTCTGCTCCTCCAGCCCCCGCCTCTCGCCTTCACTGTTGTCATAGACCGAGGGAGTGAGTAGGAGGGACTAGGAGTGACTGCAGTGACAGAGGCACAGACAGGGAAGATGTGGGCAGAGCTGTTGTGCAGGCAGAGAGAAGGTGGAGAGAGGCGAGACAGGGCGGGCCTGGCCATGTGGACTGGCCTGTGCGTGGGCTTATTGCCCATTGTAGGTAAGTGAGAGGAAGGGGTGATGCCCCCAGGAACAGAGCATGCCCCTGTGCTCTGCACGGCTCTGTGGAGCTGTGCTGACCGCTTGCAGCCTGACCTGTCCCCCGGCTCTACCTCCCCAGCCATCCCTGCAGAGCACAGTGGGAACAGCCCTCCTCCTCTACTAGCCGTGAGTTAGGCACCTCCATCCAGCCTGCCTCCTCTGCAGTGTGGGGACAGGCAGGGCACCTGCCTGCTTCTCCCACATCTTGGGGCCTTCATGCTTTGCTTTTGGAATGGACACTCTGCTCATGGGGCACTGTAACCTGTCTTGCAAAGACCAGGTTGAGGATGGCAGCGTAGGGCCCAAGCCCCACTTGCCTGTGAGAGGTCCTTGTCCCTCCTGTGCTCATTCAGAGCAGTTTCAGGGACAGGAGAGTGGGTTCCTCAGCATCCCAGCTTGGCAAAGACAACGGGATTTGTCCCCCATGGTGCAAAACCTTCCTGCTTCGAAAGGGAAAATCAGAAAAAGGGAGGAAAATGTGGTGTCTCCTTCCTCATGAGCCCCGATTCCTGGTACCAGCTCTATTCCTCTTCCCACATTTGTCAGCTGGGTTCAGAGGGAAGGATGTAGTGCTCCCACTAGTTCAGTGCCATCGCAATGCCCCCACCAGCGTTGCCCTTCACTTTGCTGAGTCTTGGAGTGACAACGGCTTTTTCTTCCTCTCTGTAGCAGTCTGTGGCCAGGTGGCCTTGGAGCAACGCATCAGGGAACTGGCTGTGCGAGAGGGAGATGGAGTCACCTTCCAGTGCAGCATGAGTGGAGACAGTATGAGCAGCTACTACATGTTCTGGTACCAGCAGCGGCCACGTGGCACTCTCGTCTGGATTTACCAGGAGGGTGATGCCTATGGAGAAGGTTTCCAGGATCGCTTTAAGGGAACAGTGGAGAGCTCCCAGAACAGATTCACACTGCAGATGCAGGCAGCAAAGCAAGGGGATGAGGCCGTGTATTACTGTGGTGCTGGGCTCACCCTGGAGCAGCTCTGCAGCAGAGTGGACCAAAACCCAACTGACAGGGAATAAAGATCTCTCTGTATTTCTTTCCAGCAGCTGCTAACCAGAGGTTGGTGTCACACAATGGCAGGTGCAGGAAACAGACCTTTGGCGTGCTTGCAGTACAAGGCAGCGAAGAGAAGTGTGGCTGAAGGGCTGAGACCATTTATGATGCAGGTGGATCTACTGTGGGAACTTGAGAGGCTGTATGCTGAAGTGCAGGTTATTGCACGTTGCCTGGGCTCCTGTCCAGCATGGCCCAGTTTTTCCTCCATGGCTTGGTTGCAGAGCTATGGGATCATGGAGATGCGGTGTGGTCGCTTACAGGAGTACTGTAGTGGATGGAGCCAGGCTGTTTAGGAAAGACAGAGGGCAGGTCAGCATGGGTGACATTGTGGTGGGCGGCTGCTACAGATCACGTGATCAGGAAGAAGAAGTAGACAAGGTGTGGTGGGTTGACCTTGGCTGGCCACCAGGTGCCCACCAAGCCGCTCTATCAGTCCCCCTCGTCAACTGGTCAGGGCGAAAAAATACAATGAAAGGCTTATGAATGGAGATAGGCTCAGTGAGATGACTGAGCAACTACCGTCACAGGTAAACCAGACTTGACTTGGGGAAGTTAATTTAATTTATTGCTAATGAAATCTGAGTAGCATAATGAGAAATAAGAACAAATCTAAGAACACCTTCCTGCCAGTCCTCCCTTCTCCCCATGCTCAACTTCACTCCCGAATTTGCTACCTCCTTCCCCTGCGCAGCACAGGGTGACAGGGAATGGGGGTTGCGGTCAGTTCATAACACCTCTTGTCTGCTATTCCTTCCTTCTCAAGCTCTTCCCTGCTCCAGCGTGGGGTCCTACCCATGGGAGGCAGTTCTTCATGAACTTCTCCAGTGTGGGTCCTTCCCATGGGCTGCAGTTCCTCACAAACTCCTCCAGCATGCGTCCTTTCTATGGCGTGCAGTCCTTCAGGACCAGACCACTGCAGTGTGGGTCCCCTGCGGGGCACAGGTCCTCCTAGAAAACCTGCTCCAGCGTGGGCTCCTCTCCACAAGACCACAGTCCCTGCCGGGATCCTGCTCCAGTGTGAGCTCTCCATGGGTCACAGCTTCCTTCAAGGGTACATCTGCTTGCTCTGGAGTGGGGTCCTCGATGGGCTTCAGGGTGGATATCTGCTCCACTGTGGACATCCATGGGTTTCAGAGGGACAACCTGTGTCACCATGGTCTTCACCACAGGCTGCAGCGGAATCTCTGCTCCAGTGCCTGGAGCGCATCTCCCCCTCCTTCCTCCCTGGCAGTCAGCATGGGTTTGTGAAGTGGAACTCATGCTTAACCAAATTTCAAGCCTTCTATAATAAGATGATTGATCTTGGTGAATCTCTGAGAGAGTGGACGTTGTGCATTCTGAATTAAGTTATGCTTTCAGCACTGACTTGCCTGGAAACATTGGAGACAAAGCTGCTTATTATGGACTAGATAAGTGCTCAGTGGCATGTTCCTTGCTCCAGCCTTTCCCCCTGGACTCTGGGACCTGGGATCCCTGAAGGCTGGTCTTGCTAGTACGGACTGTGGTAAGGCATTCAGTACCACAGCCCTTTTCCATGTCCTGTGTCACCAGGTCCCCGCCCCATTCATCAGTGGGCCTGCATGTTCCCTAGCCTTGTTTATGCATGCAGCACTCCTTGATCCAGTGGTCACTTTAGCATTAGTATCAAGTCCTCTTGAAGCCTTAGGCGGCAAACTCTGAACTTTCACCCAGATCCATGCACTGAACCATGCACTGAACACCCAACCATGAACGGAGCTTTTACTTGGCTACACGAAGGAAGGCCCCTGAAACCGGTGCAAACCAGAAAGAGAAGGAGGCTTCAACCTTAGCAGAAGCTGCAACCTTAGAGAGAAGAGAAGAATCGGCCCGCTTAGAGATAATGAAGGGACCCAATGAAGAACGGGAAGACCCCAGACCCTAATATTACTATTGGTCTGACCTGTCTCCCGAGGGGAGGGGAATTTAAATTGTAAGGGTATAATTGCCCAGGGGTTTCTTTGTTCTGGGTCCCTCTCTGGAGGCACCCAGCTCGAGCTGTTTTTACCGCTGTACCAATCAACAAATTCATCTGGCATATGTTGTATCGGAGCCTCTGCTTCGGGAAACCTAGGGTCGAGCCAGAGGGGAGAGGAAGCACCTGACAGTGAGCGTGTGTGTGTGAGCGAGGAGTCGAAAAGGGGCACCCATCAGCTCAGTGGAGCTGCCTGCTGTGAAGGGACTCTGGTCCTGGCAGTTAAAGTCTCGGGTGGTGTGTGTGCGACTCCCTCAATGGTGTGTGAATGCTCAGGCAGTGGCTTCTCCTTTAACAGTTTGGCGACCCAGATGGAACCCTAGGCCAGCACCCTTGGATCCTCCCACCTCCATACTTCCAACTGCAGGCAGCGGGTGAATTCACCTGGGACCTTTAGGGCAGGAGGCTCCGAAAGGTGAGTGTTAAAATCCCCTGAGCAGAACTGAGACTAGTGATTGGGGTGGTGCGTGGCCGGATCAGCGTAAACCACACAAGAAGAAAGAGAGGGTGTGTGGCCTGGTCAGTGTAAAGTGCACAAGATGCAAAAGTTGGTGCGTGGCCTGACCAGCATAAAACGCTCATAAGTGAGACCCTGATAGTAGGAAAAAAAGAAAAGAAGAAACGGGAAATGTAGCTGGTGTAGAAAAGGGGACACCCTAGGCTGAGGTCTTACAGAATTCTGAGAAAATTTATGGTACAGTGAAATTATCTAAAAAGCACGCAATCAAATTATACCAAGGTGAAAATTATAAACGGTGAATGGCCGTTTATTACAGGAATGGATCCAGACAAATTAATGTATTGAAGTCATCGACTAGAGGATAGGTACCCATACCAAATGGATTACTGGTATGTATGGCATGCATGGTCTGGGGAAAGAAAACTCCCAGGACAAAAGGAAAGAAAAAAAGAGAGAAAGGTGGTAATTGTAGCAGAAGCTACTGGAAAAAGAAATTCCTGTGAGTAGTTCAACCCCGCCTTATCTGTCTTCTTATCTGTCTTCTGACTCTCCTGTTAACCTTCCAGCTGCCGGGCTCTTCCCTCTGACTATGACTCATGGTCCTAATCCTGCTGCTGTGCACCCTGGGGCCCCGGCAGAGACTGCGCCAGTATTAACCTTTCATAGAACCAGCCCTGGAAACCTGGTGACTTAGCATTGTGGGGAAGTAAGATGCCCCGCCTAAGGGAAGACACCGAGAGGTGTGCCCAATTATTCTGGAATTTATGGACGGAGTATAATCCGAATTGGAGTGACACTCAAATACTATTAAGGGAACTCTTTCACGCTGACGAAAGGGAGAAAATAATGAAGAAGGATGCTGAATCGGCTAACAGGCGGGAGGAAACAGAAACCCCTGGCCAGCGAATGGTCCAAACTGGGACTATAATGATGCAGGGGATGGAGCCGTTTGTCAGTCCGGGCTCCAGAATTTGGTAGAAGCCATTGGAGCATGTGGGGAACTAGGAGTGAACTGGACTAAAGTAGAAGAATGCAGGCAGAGACCTGAGGAGCATCCTGGTGATTTTTGGGGATGACTCCGACAAGCTTTGTTAAAAAACAGAGGAATGACACCGCAGAATTTTAACAACGCGGTTGCGATCAGCATCTTTGTGGATCAGGCGGCCCCCGATATATGGAATTACTTTAAAGAACACATGCCCAGGTGGCAGGGGAAGAATTTGCAAAGGATTTTGAGTATTGCTGTGATTGTATGAGCATTGTATATGATGGGCATGAGGAAAGGCAAAAAACTGAGCAGATTAAAGAAAGGGGGGGAAAAAAAGCGAAAGAGCAGGAGGCCCATTTACTGGCCTCGGCTTTAGCAAGGAATTTGCATGTGAGGGGGAAAGGGGGGCGGTGGAAGGAGACTGGATACTAGGTCTGAGCTAAGATTTGGCAGAAAAGAAAGGGGATCAGGAAGGAATGTTGGCAAGGAGTGTTATTATTGTGGGAATCTAGGGCATACCCACTGGGAATGCCCACTCTGGCCACAGGAGAGGGCAAAAGAAGGAAATTATCACTGGGAAGAATTGGCCAGGGAAGGCTCACAATCACAATGACTGGAAGGAAGAGACCCTGCGGATCTTGAAGGAGAAGCAGAAGGACTGTGACTTTTTAATGTGTGGGTAACCTAATTGCATCAGCAGGGACAGATTATAGGTAAAGTAGACGGTCGTGAAGTTGAATTCTTGGTAGAAACAGGAGCCACAGTATCCCTTTTGAATTTTACCCTGAGAGGGTCTTGAACCACACACAGGTTTTTAATACATGGAGTCACAGCACAGAGAAAGCAGAATTTGAGTAAACCCCTATTAGTAACCATAGGAAACAAGAGTATAGGGGGGTGATTTGTATTGGCAGAGGACTCCCCAGTACCCCTGTTAGGGAGAGATCTCTTGCAGGCTTTAGATGTAGAATTACACTTGACACCTGAAGGAAGAGATTTAATAATCATGGGGTCCCTCCCACAGTATACAGTCCTTCATGAACTGCTCCAGCGTGGGTCCTCTCCATGGGGTACATTCCTTCAGGAACAGACTGCTCCAGCATGGGCCCCCCAATGGGTCGCTGTCCCTGCCAGAAAACCTCTTCCTGCCTGGGCTCTCTGCGTGCACCAGCTTCCTTCAGGGCACATCTAACTGCTGCAGCGTGGGGTCCTCCATGGGCTGCAGTGTGGATGTCTCTTCTGACGTAGGCTTCCGTGGGCTGCAGGGGACAACCTGTTTCACCATGGTCTTCTCCACGGGCTGCAGGGGAACCTCTGCTCTGGCCCCTGGAGCACGTCCTTCCCCTCCTTCTTCACTGACCTGGTGTCTTCCCCTCCTTCTTCCTGGTGTCTGCAGGGTTCTTTATCTCACAGTTTTTCTTACTTTTCTCTCTCACAGCCGTTGTGCAGCATTTTTTACCTTGTTGTAAATATGTTATCACAGAGGTGCCATGGGCTTAGCTGATTGGCTCAGCTTTGGCCAGCAGTGGATCTTTTTTGGAGCTGGCTGGAATGAGCCATGTCCAATGCAGGGGCAGCCCTGGTCTCCTCTCCCAGAGGCCGCCCGTACAGCCTGCCCTGCTTCCAAAACCTTGCCACATCGATCCAATAGAGCCGCAAGGTCACATTGCTGGCTCACATTCATCTTGGGGTCCAGAAGGAGCCTTAGGGCCTTTCCGGGTAGATGGCCCCCAGCGCATACTGCTACGTGGCGTTGTTCCTCCCAGGTACTAGTTCCTTTCCCTTGTGTTGTGGGTTAACCCCAACAGGCAGCTAAGCACCGCATAGCCGCTGACTCACTGCCCCTCGGCAGGATGGGGGAGAGAACTGGAAAGGTAAAAGAGAAAACTCATGGGTTGAGATCAAGACAGTTTAACAGGTGAAGAGAAAGGTGCATGCACAAGCCAAGTGAAATAAGGCATTCATTCCCTACTTCCCATCTGCAGGCAGGTGTTTAGCCATTTGCAGGACAGCAGGGCTTCCTCACGCATAACGGGTACTTGGGAAGACAAATGCTGTAACTCCAAACGACTCCCTTCCCTCCTTCTTTCGCTGAGTCTTATTGCTGAGAATGGCGTCATATGCTGTGGAATATTCCTTTGCTCAGTTGGGGGCAGCTGTCCTGGCTGCGTACCCTCTCAGCTTATTGCCCACCCCCAGCATACTCACTGGTGAGGCAGCGTGCGAAACAGAAAAGGCCTTGACGCTGTGTGAGCACTGCTGAGCAGGAGGTTAAACATCCCTGCGTCATCAGCACTGTTTTGCTCACAAATTAAAAAACATAGCACCATGCGAGCTACGTGAAGAAAACTAACTCTATCCCAGCCAAACCCTGTACACCTTGTTGAACTGCCTGAAGTTCCTGTCGGCCCATTTCTCCAGCCTGCCGAGGTCCCTCTGGATGGCAGCCCAAGCCTGTGGTGTTGCAGCCCCTCCTCCCTGTTTTGTTTCATCAAGAAAATTGCTGGGCATGCTCTTTATTCCATCCTCGAGGTCATGGCTGAAGCTGTTAAAGAGGACTGGACCCACTACAGACCCTTGGGGTACATGGCGAGATACTGGCCTCCAACTAGACTTCATGTCACTGGTCACCACGCTTGGGGACCAGCTGTGTGTCCAGTGTTCAGTGTGGGAAAGAACAGTCTGCAAGAAATGGGAGGGATGATCAGGGGCTTGCGAGGGTGTGGTGGTGCTGGGGAAGAGGGAGCTCTGCGATGCAGAAAGGAGAAGTGTGAGGCAAGGGGGAAGGAGCAGGGAGTCGTTTCTCCACCGCGTATCTTGATGGTCCCTGCGGGCAGGGGATGGGAGTGAGGCCAGGGCGGGCTGGGGGTGCGGGGCACGGGGAGGGTCCTGCGAGGGGACGCTGCGGGCCCACAGCCCGACCCTGGCGCTGGGGCTGGGCTGGGGCTGGGGCTGGGGCCGGCCCCTGCTGCGCCTGGCCGAGGCGCCGACTCCCTTCCGCAGGGCTCGGCAGGGCGACAAGCGGGGACAGCGCCGGAGCCCCGCTGGAGGGCAACGGAGAGGAGCCTTCGTCTGCCGGGGCGCCGCGCTCCTCCTCTGCCCGAGACCCTGCCCCGCGTCCCGCCCCGCGGCCCCGCTTCTCCTCCCCCGGAGGGACCGCGGCACCGGGGGGCGGGCCGGGCCGGGTCTGTTGGGGCGGGCAGAGGCGTCGGCGCTGCCGCGGCGAGGGGCCGAGCCGGCGGGGCGGGCAGGAGCGGGCCCGAGCGCGGCTGCGCTCGGCTCCTGTGCGGCTGCTGCCGGGCGCTTGGGTCCCGGCCGGCCCCGGCGCGGCAGGGCATGATGGCGCCCGGGCTGGGGCCGTGGCTCCTGGCCTTGTCCTTGGCCGCGGGGCCGGCAGGTGAGAGCCGGGCGGGGAGGGCAGCGAGCCCGGGGCTGGGCCCGGGGCTGGGGCTGCCCGCGGGCGGCCCTGCCCGTCGCGGGGCCGCGGGGCTGCGGCTGCTCCCGCGCCGGGCGCGCTGTTGGCCTGGCGCTCGCCTTCCTTGGCGGGGAAGCGGGGAGCGGGTGGCGCGGGCGGGAGAGGGAGAGGGGAAGGCAGAGGCAGAGGCAGAGGCAGAGGCAGAGGCAGAGGCAGAGGGAGGCTTTCGGGCAGCCGGTCGGCCGGAGTGTCGGGAGCAGGCGCGGCTGAGCCCCGAGCAGGGCAGGCGGGGCATTGCCCCGGGCGCGGGGGTTTGCCGGCAGAGAGGGGGGTGTGGGCTGTCGCTGTGTCGGGGCGGGGGGCGCCGGGGCGGCGGGGGAACGTCCTCGGGCCGTGGGCGCGCCCTGCCCGGCTGCCCGCGCTCTCCGTCCGCAGGGGTGTGGGCGCAGCTGAGGCTGGTGGAGGCCGGCGGAGGGCTGCGAGCGCCCGGGGACTCCGTGCTCCTCTCCTGCCGGGGGTCCGGCTTCACCTTCGAGGATTATGCAGTTCTGTGGTACCGTCAGGCACCCGGTGGCAGTCTCGAGTGGGTGTCCTACATCAACCCATGGGGTACTACAAAGGAGTACGGGCCAGCAGTGAAGGGTCGAGCCACGGCGTCCCGGGACAATTCCCAGTCTGAGTCATCTCTGTCCCTGCGTGCCCTGCACCCCCGGGACTCTGCCCGCTACTTCTGTGCCGTTCCCACGGGGACAGGAAATCCAGCTGTGCTTTAACACAAACCTGCTGAGTCCGGCACAGGGTGCACAACGTTTGGAGCTGGCGAGTGCTGAGGTGGCTCAGGGCTGTTCGCAGGGAGAGAGGGGCCATCCCTGCACACCGCCGGTTGTCCTGGCCTTTCTGCAAGAGCTCCTTTCCCAGCACTGCCAGTTTCCATCTTCTGAGTTCTAAAGGCAGTGCTTTATTCTGAGGAGGTGTTTCAATGTGTTTCTGTCACCCAGCCAGCCTGGCCACTCTGCCTGCCTGCAGCCCCTCTCTGCCTTCCCATGTCCCCGTTCTCCCTCAGGCACCCAAAGCGCTTGGGCTTTGGCAACAGCATTGCCTGGCAACACCATTGCCTGCTTCCATTGACCCTTTGGTGGGCAATTTCCTTCTGCCAGCGAAAGCAAAGCAGCGATGGAACAGCCCTGCTTTTGTTTCAGGTGCATTTCAGGGTGACGAGATCCAAGTGACGAGGTCTGCAGTGTGGTGGCGAGCAGGGAACACGGGGACCTTACGATGCACTTACAGGTCCAATGCCTCCTATATTTACGTGGCCTGGTATCGGCAGCATCCTGGCGGACCCCTGCAGTACTTGCTGCAGAGCAAGGGCCGGGGAGGCTCCTACAGCCACACAGCCCCTTTTGCCCACAAGAGGTTTTCCTGCCAGGCTGACAAGAGCTCTGGGACGCTGATCATCAGCGGGCTGGAGCTGGGGGACAGTGCGCTCTATTACTGCACCCTGCAGGGACCACAGTGAGAGACACCCGGGGGGTGCCCCAGCAACATCAGCTTCCTCCTCTCCTGCTCTCCTCCTGCATGTTCATGGGGTCACAGCCCATCTCAGTGGTGAGTCCGTGCGTGGACTGTGCCTGGGGTCAGAGAAAGTGGGATTTCATTGTGGCTGGGTGCTGTCAGTGGTCCAGAGAACAGAATAGAACAGAATAGAACAGAACAGAATAGAATTAGAATAGAATCGAATCGAATCGACTCGACTATTTCAGTTGGAAGGGCCCTACAACGATCATCTACTCCAACTGCCTGATCAGTTCAGGGCTGACCAAGTTAAAGCGTGTTATTAAGGGCATTGTCCAAATGCCTCTGAAACACTGACAGGCTTGGGGCATCAACCACCTCCCTAGGAAGCCTTTTGCAGTGTTTGAGCACCCTCTCACTAAAGAAATGCTTCCTAATGTCCAGTCTAAACCTTCCCTGGTGCAGCCTTGAACCGTTCCCATGCGTCCTATCGGTGGGTACCAGGGAGAAGAGATCAGCACCTCTCTCTCCACTTCCCCTCCTCAAGAAGCTGTAGAGAGCAATGAGATTGCCCCTCAGTCTCCTTTACTCCAAACCAGACAAACACAAAATCCTCACCCACTCCTCATAGGTCATGCCTTCCAGCCCTTACGAGGGGAAACCTGATGTGGGAAACCTGAGGAGAGCAGTGTCCTGGTTTTGTCTGGGATAGAGTTAATTTTCTTCCTAGTAGCTGGTAGAGTGCTGTGCTTTGGATTTTAGTATGAGAATAATATTGATAACACGCTGATGTTTTGGCTGTTGCTAAGCGGTATTTACATTGGTCAAGGACTTTTTTTTTTTTTTTCCTTCAGCTCCCCATGCTCTGCCAGGTGCCCAAGAAATGGGAGGGGGCACAGCCAGGATAGTTGGTCCAAACTGACCAAAGGGCTATTCCATACCATATGATGTCATGCCCAGTATATAAACTGGGGAGTTGGCTGGGGGTTAGTGATCGCTGCTCGGGGACTGGCTGGGCGTCGGTCGGCGGGAGGTGAGCGGTTGTATAATTATTTTTTTTCCTTTTTTCCCTCCCTTGGGTTTTGTTCCTCTCTCTCTTGTTGTTTTCCTTCTCATTATAATTCTTTTTTATTATTATTATTATTATTATTATTATTATTATTATTATTATTATTATTATTTTGTTCCAATTATTAAACTGTTCTTATCTCAACCCACGAGTTTTCTTACTTTTGCTCTTCCGATTCTCTCCCCCATCCCACCGGGGGGGAAGTGAGCGAGCGGCTGCGTGGTGCTTAGCTGCCGGCTGGGGCTAAACCACGACAAGCAGATATGTGGGTAGAGAGGAGCTGGGGAGAGGTGAGCAGGAGCTGCTCTGGCCAAACACCCTGTGCACGGTGTCATTGCCCATCCTTGCTAATTGGCAGAGGAGGAGTTGGAGGTTTCCACAGGGGAACTTAGCACACCCTTTCCTGCCTTTCATGCATGGCATAAATTGAGGCGATGATCCTTCCCCTCTACTCACAGAATCACTGAATGACTGAGGTTGGAAGGAACCTCCAGAGGTCATCTGGCCCAAGCCCTCTGCTCCAGCAGGGCCACCTAGAGCCTGTTGCCCAGGGCTATGGCCAGACATCTTTTAATAACTCCAAGCATGGAGACTCCACAACCTTTTGGGCAAGCTGTGCCAGTGCTTGCTCACCCACACACTGAAAAAGTGTTTTCTGACGTTCAGTGGGATGCCTTGAGCTGTTGCTGCCTGTTCATCCTTGTCTCCCGGGGTTAGAGGTGCCCTTCCTCAGGTGCAGACAGAGGCCTCTGGCCCCGTGGTAGGGAAGGTCTCAGAGTCTCTAACGCTTACCTGCCACATCTCTGGTGTACCCATCACCGACAGCAGCTACGCTTGGGACTGGATCCGTCAGACTCCTGGCAGACACCTGCAGCATATCGTGGTGCAAGTATCCTTTCACAGGACTCCAGCACATTGCTTCATCCTTCCAGACCCGAGTCAGCAGCTCTGCAGACCCCTCCAGGAACCAGCTGTTGCTGGAATTGCTCTCGCCATCAGCTGCAGACACAGCCACCTATTTCTGCAGCAGCAGAGAGCTGGGAAAGGGCAGAGTGCTTGAAACACAGGCAGGGCCAGGGCAGAACTGGAAGGAGGGGGTTTAAATCCAGGCAGGTCTTTTGTGGTTGGCTGCAAGGCAAGTCTCATCCCAGAGTTCTCAAGACTAGTCTGGGCTGACTTTTCTGGAAAGGGGCACAGAGGTGCTGCAGCAGCAGCAGCAGCAGCAGTCTCCCACAAGCACCCACAAAAGCAGGAACATGTTGTTAACCTTCTTCCTTCCTTCTCAGTCTCTCCCACAGGCAGAAAGTGACAGGGAAAGAGCTTTGCCTAGGAAGAAACAGAGCGAGCGCTGAAGAACTAAAATTTGAACGTGGAAAGCCAGAGCTGAATTGAGTTTTGAAACCTCATGTTGTTCAGGGAGCCCCAGAGCAGTGCAACAGCAGGAGCTGAGCTGCAGAGCATCTTTTCCCCAGACGCGATTAATAGTCTCTTTGTTGTGTTGTTAGTGTTGGCTCCATGTGCATATATGCTCATGTGTGTACACTGAGGGCCAGCATAGATTTTTGTGAGGAACCCCAACAAGGAGGATACGAAGGGTGCCCTGCACCAGAACTCCTGCCTTCCATGAGCTTGGGGCCGTAGAGAACCCAGCGTGTCCTACCACACTGGGGCAGCTCCAAGTGTCCCAGTGCACCTTAGGCCACCCTGGCCCTGCATCCCCTGCTGCTTTTCCCAGCCTCAAGCCTCCAGTTTCAATGGGTTCCTCTACCCTCTGCAACTCCCCTTCCCATGCCTTCCCTGGATCCCCTCCCCAAGGGGCCAGACTGGAGCTCCGTTGAAAAGAGAGGGAGTGGAAGGATTCAGACAGTCTGTGGAGGGCCACAGTGGAGTTGGCAATGCTCCCCAAAATGGTGGTATCTTGTCAAGACGGTGACATTGTGTCAGGGCTCAGTAGGTGTCCCATCCTGTGGTCGTAGGGGAGCTCTGGGTTGCTGCTGAATAGGATGAGCGCAGAGCAGGGAGTGTCCCTGCTCTGCTGAGCAGCCCCAACAGCCTGATCCCCGCTGAGTCCTGTGCACATGAGTTTTGGGGGATGAGCTGGGCGGCCTGAGCCTGCACATGTACTCCAGAGCTTCACCCCAGATCTCACCTGCCCTTTGCTGCCTTTGCTGCTTGGTGGTCTGGAAGGGCTTTGGTGGGAAGCGGCAGCTGGAGAAGGGTCAGCACGAAGGAGCGAGTGCAGGAGTAGGGTGCTGAGCCAGAGTGGAGGAAGCAGGGTGGGGAGCACATCTGCGTAGGGGTTGCGGGATTACTGCTGAGGTGACTTAGAAATTGGAACTTATAGGTAAGGTACAGCAGTGAAGAAGCTTCCCAGGTGGAATGTGGCTGACATCCATTCCATGGAAGTTCCCTAGGCCTGCAACCTTACATGTTGGTAACACCAGGGGAACTTGGTGTGCTGATTCTAAGAGGCGCTGCCCGGAGGGTGGAGCGGTGTGGAGATGCCGCGGCCAGGCTCTGCAATAATATGGGAACTTAAAGGTGTCATGGAACTGGTAAGCTGCATATTTACTATCCTGGGCCAACAGCCTGCCACGTTTTTGACAAAATGCTGTCCTTTTGGTGAACTTTGCTCATTATAACATCATTATAATACCAAAAGACACCTCCATCCCAAAAGCTACCCGCCTCCAAGGTGCGACCACCCCTCACTGAGCTTGCGCACTGAATTTTCCTAGCTTATAACTTTAAAGGCGAAGCAAGAAAACTTTACACCAATCCTAAACAAAGGTATGTATGACTAGAGTCACTCAAGCTCCACCTGAAAGGTGAAAGATAGTATAAAATAGCTTAAGAGAGAGAGAATGTTAGGGAAGACACCACTGTGTACCACTCTGACGTTTGGGATCAGTCGACGGGCTGAGCCTCTCTTCCCCCATCGGAACGCCTTTGGGTAAGATTCGAACACTTGGTTATACCAGGTGCCTCCCCGGGAAACGTAGAAATCTCTCTAGAGTTGCTTTATTATCTTTTAACGCGTTTGTAGGTGGCGGTGTTACTCATACTCTTGGTATTTGCACATGCTTTGCAGACAGTGAATTTATCACCGGTAAGCCAAAGAACCTGTGTGTCTGTTGCTCTAATAAACTGCACTCTTTATTGATCTAGCCGTGGTAGTTCTCACTGAACACGACCAGACTCTTTATGTGTGGCTGTGATAGTTCATGCAGCACGACTAGACTGGGGGTGTAAGCGCGTTATTAGTGAATCCGTAATCGTGAAGTTCAGTACGCTGGACACGACCGGATTAGAACGTTGTAAATTAATGCTGTTGCCTTAGCGAAAGCCCTGAGAGGGCTCTGGTTCTGATAAGTGGCTATACACACACTCAACGGGAGGGTTTCCCTACCCCCCCAGCCACTCCTCAGACTCCTATTTGTATGCGACAGTAACTCTTAATGCAACAGGGGTGCCCTGTTCAAGCGGAGCTGGGCTCAGGGGCTCCCATCTGGGAGGAGAAGCTCAGCAGCACCAAGGGTCAGGCGGGCACTGGGAGCACAACCTGCCACCCCCAGGGCCAGCTCCACAGTCCCGGCAGCACCCTGCTGTCCTTCCTCGGGGGAAGGTCCAGCGTGGTTCTAGAGACACACATCACCTTTTGCCCACCAGAGGTTTTCCTGCCGAGCAAGCAGCTCTGTTATTGCACCCTGCAGGGTGAGAGACACCCAGGAGTGCACCAACAGCTTCAGCTTCTTCTGCTCCTCCAGCCCCCGCCTCTCGCCTTCACTGTTGTCATAGACCGAGGGAGTGAGTAGGAGGGACTAGGAGTGACTGCAGTGACAGAGGCACAGACAGGGAAGATGTGGGCAGAGCTGTTGTGCAGGCAGAGAGAAGGTGGAGAGAGGCGAGACAGGGCGGGCCTGGCCATGTGGACTGGCCTGTGCGTGGGCTTATTGCCCAT
The DNA here is from genome assembly GCF_034638445.1 of Ciconia boyciana. Lineage (NCBI taxonomy): Eukaryota > Metazoa > Chordata > Aves > Ciconiiformes > Ciconiidae > Ciconia > Ciconia boyciana. The sequence goes on from NC_132955.1 coordinate 7,882,331, forward strand.
TGTAGGTAAGTGAGAGGAAGGGGTGATGCCCCCCCAGGAACAGAGCATGCCCCTGTGCTCTGCACGGCTCTGTGGAGCTGTGCTGACCGCTTGCAGCCTGACCTGTCCCCCGGCTCTACCTCCCCAGCTATCCCTGCAGAGCACAGTGGGAACAGCCCTCCTCCTCTACTAGCCGTGAGTTAGGCACCTCCATCCAGCCTGCCTCCTCTGCAGTGTGGGGACAGGCAGGGCACCTGCCTGCTTCTCCCACATCTTGGGGCCTTCATGCTTTGCTTTTGGAATGGACACTCTGCTCATGGGGCACTGTAACCTGTCTTGCAAAGACCAGGTTGAGGATGGCAGCGTAGGGCCCAAGCCCCACTTGCCTGTGAGAGGTCCTTGTCCCTCCTGTGCTCATTCAGAGCAGTTTCAGGGACAGGAGAGTGGGTTCCTCAGCATCCCAGCTTGGCAAAGACAACGGGATTTGTCCCCCATGGTGCAAAACCTTCCTGCTTCGAAAGGGAAAATCAGAAAAAGGGAGGAAAATGTGGTGTCTCCTTCCTCATGAGCCCCGATTCCTGGTACCAGCTCTATTCCTCTTCCCACATTTGTCAGCTGGGTTCAGAGGGAAGGATGTAGTGCTCCCACTAGTTCAGTGCCATCGCAATGCCCCCACCAGCGTTGCCCTTCACTTTGCTGAGTCTTGGAGTGACAACGGCTTTTTCTTCCTCTCTGTAGCAGTCTGTGGCCAGGTGGCCTTGGAGCAACGCATCAGGGAACTGGCTGTGCGAGAGGGAGATGGAGTCACCTTCCAGTGCAGCATGAGTGGAGACAGTATGAGCAGCTACTACATGTTCTGGTACCAGCAGCGGCCACGTGGCACTCTCGTCTGGATTTACGAGGCAGGTGATGCCTATGGAGAAGGTTTCCAGGATCGCTTTAAGGGAACAGTGGAGAGCTCCCAGAACAGATTCACACTGCAGATGCAGGCAGCAAAGCAAGGGGATGAGGCCGTGTATTACTGTGGTGCTGGGCTCACCCTGGAGCAGCTGTGCAGCAGAGTGGACCAAAACCCAACTGACAGGGAATAAAGATCTCTCTGTATTTCTTTCCAGCAGCTGCTAACCAGAGGTTGGTGTCACACAATGGCAGGTGCAGGAAACAGACCTTTGGCGTGCTTGCAGTACAAGGCAGCGAAGAGAAGTGTGGCTGAAGGGCTGAGACCATTTATGATGCAGGTGGATCTACTGTGGGAACTTGAGAGGCTGTATGCTGAAGTGCAGGTTATTGCACGTTGCCTGGGCTCCTGTCCAGCATGGCCCAGTTTTTCCTCCATGGCTTGGTTGCAGAGCTATGGGATCATGGAGATGCGGTGTGGTCGCTTACAGGAGTACTGTAGTGGATGGAGCCAGGCTGTTTAGGAAAGACAGAGGGCAGGTCAGCATGGGTGACATTGTGGTGGGCGGCTGCTACAGATCATGTGATCAGGAAGAAGAAGTAGACAAGGTGTGGTGGGTTGACCTTGGCTGGCCACCAGGTGCCCACCAAGCCGCTCTATCAGTCCCCCTCGTCAACTGGTCAGGGCGAAAAAATACAATGAAAGGCTTATGAGTGGAGATAGGCTCAGTGAGATGACTGAGCAACTACCGTCACAGGCAAACCAGACTTGACTTGGGGAAGTTAATTTAATTTATTGCTAATGAAATCTGAGTAGCATAATGAGAAATAAGAACAAATCTAAGAACACCTTCCTGCCAGTCCTCCCTTCTCCCCATGCTCAACTTCACTCCCGAATTTGCTACCTCCTTCCCCTGCGCAGCACAGGGTGACAGGGAATGGGGGTTGCGGTCAGTTCATAACACCTCTTGTCTGCTATTCCTTCCTTCTCAAGCTCTTCCCTGCTCCAGCGTGGGGTCCTACCCATGGGAGGCAGTTCTTCATGAACTTCTCCAGTGTGGGTCCTTCCCATGGGCTGCAGTTCCTCACAAACTCCTCCAGCATGCGTCCTTTCTATGGCGTGCAGTCCTTCAGGACCAGACCACTGCAGTGTGGGTCCCCTGCGGGGCACAGGTCCTCCTAGAAAACCTGCTCCAGCGTGGGCTCCTCTCCACAAGACCACAGTCCCTGCCGGGATCCTGCTCCAGTGTGAGCTCTCCATGGGTCACAGCTTCCTTCAAGGGTACATCTGCTTGCTCTGGAGTGGGGTCCTCGATGGGCTTCAGGGTGGATATCTGCTCCACTGTGGACATCCATGGGTTTCAGAGGGACAACCTGTGTCACCTTGGTCTTCACCACAGGCTGCAGCGGAATCTCTGCTCCAGTGCCTGGAGCGCATCTCCCCCTCCTTCCTCCCTGGCAGTCAGCATGGGTTTGTGAAGTGGAACTCATGCTTAACCAAATTTCAAGCCTTCTATAATAAGATGATTGATCTTGGTGAATCTCTGAGAGAGTGGACGTTGTGCATTCTGAATTAAGTTATGCTTTCAGCACTGACTTGCCTGGAAACATTGGAGACAAAGCTGCTTATTATGGACTAGATAAGTGCTCAGTGGCATGTTCCTTGCTCCAGCCTTTCCCCTGGACTCTGGGACCTGGGATCCCTGAAGGCTGGTCTTGCTAGTACGGACTGTGGTAAGGCATTCAGTACCACAGCCCTTTTCCATGTCCTGTGTCACCAGGTCCCCGCCCCATTCATCAGTGGGCCTGCATGTTCCCTAGCCTTGTTTATGCATGCAGCACTCCTTGATCCAGTGGTCACTTTAGCATTAGTATCAAGTCCTCTTGAAGCCTTAGGCGGCAAACTCTGAACTTTCACCCAGATCCATGCACTGAACCATGCACTGAACACCCAACCATGAACGGAGCTTTTACTTGGCTACACGAAGGAAGGCCCCTGAAACCGGTGCAAACCAGAAAGAGAAGGAGGCTTCAACCTTAGCAGAAGCTGCAACCTTAGAGAGAAGAGAAGAATCGGCCCGCTTAGAGATAATGAAGGGACCCAATGAAGAACGGGAAGACCCCAGACCCTAATATTACTATTGGTCTGACCTGTCTCCCGAGGGAGGAATTTAAATTGTAAGGGTATAATTGCCCAGGGGTTTCTTTGTTCTGGGTCCCTCTCTGGAGGCACCCAGCTCGAGCTGTTTTTACCGCTGTACCAATCAACAAATTCATCTGGCATATGTTGTATCGGAGCCTCTGCTTCGGGAAACCTAGGGTCGAGCCAGAGGGAAGAGGAAGCACCTGACAGTGAGCGTGTGTGTGTGAGCGAGGAGTCGAAAGGGGCACCCATCAGCTCAGTGGAGCTGCCTGCTGTGAAGGGACTCTGGTCCTGGCAGTTAAAGTCTCGGGTGGTGTGTGTGCGACTCCCTCAATGGTGTGTGAATGCTCAGGCAGTGGCTTCTCCTTTAACAGTTTGGCGACCCAGATGGAACCCTAGGCCAGCACCCTTGGATCCTCCCACCTCCATACTTCCAACTGCAGGCAGCGGGTGAATTCACCTGGGACCTTTAGGGCAGGAGGCTCCGAAAGGTGAGTGTTAAAATCCCCTGAGCAGAACTGAGACTAGTGATTGGGGTGGTGCGTGGCCGGATCAGCGTAAACCACACAAGAAGAAAGAGAGGGTGTGTGGCCTGGTCAGTGTAAAGTGCACAAGATGCAAAAGTTGGTGCGTGGCCTGACCAGCATAAAACGCTCATAAGTGAGACCCTGATAGTAGGAAAAAAAGAAAAGAAGAAACGGGAAATGTAGCTGGTGTAGAAAAGGGGACACCCTAGGCTGAGGTCTTACAGAATTCTGAGAAAATTTATGGTACAGTGAAATTATCTAAAAAGCACGCAATCAAATTATACCAAGGTGAAAATTATAAACGGTGAATGGCCGTTTATTACAGGAATGGATCCAGACAAATTAATGTATTGAAGTCATCGACTAGAGGATAGGTACCCATACCAAATGGATTACTGGTATGTATGGCATGCATGGTCTGGGGAAAGAAAACTCCCAGGACAAAAGGAAAGAAAAAAAAGAGAGAAAGGTGGTAATTGTAGCAGAAGCTACTGGAAAAAGAAATTCCTGTGAGTAGTTCAACCCCGCCTTATCTGTCTTCTTATCTGTCTTCTGACTCTCCTGTTAACCTTCCAGCTGCCGGGCTCTTCCCTCTGACTATGACTCATGGTCCTAATCCTGCTGCTGTGCACCCTGGGGCCCCGGCAGAGACTGCGCCAGTATTAACCTTTCATAGAACCAGCCCTGGAAACCTGGTGACTTAGCATTGTGGGGAAGTAAGATGCCCCGCCTAAGGGAAGACACCGAGAGGTGTGCCCAATTATTCTGGAATTTATGGACGGAGTATAATCCGAATTGGAGTGACACTCAAATACTATTAAGGGAACTCTTTCACGCTGACGAAAGGGAGAAAATAATGAAGAAGGATGCTGAATCGGCTAACAGGCGGGAGGAAACAGAAACCCCTGGCCAGCGAATGGTCCAAACTGGGACTATAATGATGCAGGGGATGGAGCCGTTTGTCAGTCCGGGCTCCAGAATTTGGTAGAAGCCATTGGAGCATGTGGGGAACTAGGAGTGAACTGGACTAAAGTAGAAGAATGCAGGCAGAGACCTGAGGAGCATCCTGGTGATTTTTGGGGATGACTCCGACAAGCTTTGTTAAAAAACAGAGGAATGACACCGCAGAATTTTAACAACGCGGTTGCGATCAGCATCTTTGTGGATCAGGCGGCCCCCGATATATGGAATTACTTTAAAGAACACATGCCCAGGTGGCAGGGGAAGAATTTGCAAAGGATTTTGAGTATTGCTGTGATTGTATGAGCATTGTATATGATGGGCATGAGGAAAGGCAAAAACTGAGCAGATTAAAGAAAGGGGGGGAAAAAAAGCGAAAGAGCAGGAGGCCCATTTACTGGCCTCGGCTTTAGCAAGGAATTTGCATGTGAGGGGAAAGGGGGCGGTGGAAGGAGACTGGATACTAGGTCTGAGCTAAGATTTGGCAGAAAAGAAAGGGGATCAGGAAGGAATGTTGGCAAGGAGTGTTATTATTGTGGGAATCTAGGGCATACCCACTGGGAATGCCCACTCTGGCCACAGGAGAGGGCAAAAGAAGGAAATTATCACTGGGAAGAATTGGCCAGGAAGGCTCACAATCACAATGACTGGAAGGAAGAGACCCTGCGGATCTTGAAGGAGAAGCAGAAGGACTGTGACTTTTTAATGTGTGGGTAACCTAATTGCATCAGCAGGGACAGATTATAGGTAAAGTAGACGGTCGTGAAGTTGAATTCTTGGTAGAAACAGGAGCCACAGTATCCCTTTTGAATTTTACCCTGAGAGGGTCTTGAACCACACACAGGTTTTTAATACATGGAGTCACAGCACAGAGAAAGCAGAATTTGAGTAAACCCCTATTAGTAACCATAGGAAACAAGAGTATAGGGGGGTGATTTGTATTGGCAGAGGACTCCCCAGTACCCCTGTTAGGGAGAGATCTCTTGCAGGCTTTAGATGTAGAATTACACTTGACACCTGAAGGAAGAGATTTAATAATCATGGGGTCCCTCCCACAGTATACAGTCCTTCATGAACTGCTCCAGCGTGGGTCCTCTCCATGGGGTACATTCCTTCAGGAACAGACTGCTCCAGCATGGGCCCCCCAATGGGTCGCTGTCCCTGCCAGAAAACCTCTTCCTGCCTGGGCTCTCTGCGTGCACCAGCTTCCTTCAGGGCACATCTAACTGCTGCAGCGTGGGGTCCTCCATGGGCTGCAGTGTGGATGTCTCTTCTGACGTAGGCTTCCGTGGGCTGCAGGGGACAACCTGTTTCACCATGGTCTTCTCCACGGGCTGCAGGGGAACCTCTGCTCTGGCCCCTGGAGCACGTCCTTCCCCTCCTTCTTCACTGACCTGGTGTCTTCCCCTCCTTCTTCCTGGTGTCTGCAGGGTTCTTTATCTCACAGTTTTTCTTACTTTTCTCTCTCACAGCCGTTGTGCAGCATTTTTTACCTTGTTGTGGTGTTATCACAGAGGTGCCATGGGCTTAGCTGATTGGCTCAGCTTTGGCCAGCAGTGGATCTTTTTTGGAGCTGGCTGGAATGAGCCATGTCCAATGCAGGGGCAGCCCTGGTCTCCTCTCCCAGAGGCCGCCCGTACAGCCTGCCCTGCTTCCAAAACCTTGCCACATCGATCCAATAGAGCCGCAAGGTCACATTGCTGGCTCACATTCATCTTGGGGTCCAGAAGGAGCCTTAGGGCCTTTCCGGGTAGATGGCCCCCAGCGCATACTGCTACGTGGCGTTGTTCCTCCCAGGTACTAGTTCCTTTCCCTTGTGTTGTGGGTTAACCCCAACAGGCAGCTAAGCACCGCATAGCCGCTGACTCACTGCCCCCTCGGCAGGATGGGGGAGAGAACTGGAAAGGTAAAAGAGAAAACTCATGGGTTGAGATCAAGACAGTTTAACAGGTGAAGAGAAAGGTGCATGCACAAGCCAAGTGAAATAAGGCATTCATTCCCTACTTCCCATCTGCAGGCAGGTGTTTAGCCATTTGCAGGACAGCAGGGCTTCCTCACGCATAACGGGTACTTGGGAAGACAAATGCTGTAACTCCAAACGACTCCCTTCCCTCCTTCTTTCGCTGAGTCTTATTGCTGAGAATGGCATCATATGCTGTGGAATATTCCTTTGCTCAGTTGGGGGCAGCTGTCCTGGCTGCGTACCCTCTCAGCTTATTGCCCACCCCCAGCATACTCACTCGTGAGGCAGCGTGCGAAACAGAAAAGGCCTTGACGCTGTGTGAGCACTGCTGAGCAAGAGGTTAAACATCCCTGCGTCATCAGCACTGTTTTGCTCACAAATTAAAAAACATAGCACCATGCGAGCTACGTGAAGAAAACTAACTCTATCCCAGCCAAACCCTGTACACCTTGTTGAACTGCCTGAAGTTCCTGTCGGCCCATTTCTCCAGCCTGCCGAGGTCCCTCTGGATGGCAGCCCAAGCCTGTGGTGTTGCAGCCCCTCCTCCCTGTTTTGTTTCATCAAGAAAATTGCTGGGCATGCTCTTTATTCCATCCTCGAGGTCATGGCTGAAGCTGTTAAAGAGGACTGGACCCACTACAGACCCTTGGGGTACATGGCGAGATACTGGCCTCCAACTAGACTTCATGTCACTGCTCACCACGCTTGGGGACCAGCTGTGTGTCCAGTGTTCAGTGTGGGAAAGAACAGTCTGCAAGAAATGGGAGGGATGATCAGGGGCTTGCGAGGGTGTGGTGGTGCTGGGGAAGAGGGAGCTCTGCGATGCAGAAAGGAGAAGTGTGAGGCAAGGGGAAGGAGCAGGGAGTCGTTTCTCCACCGCGTATCTTGATGGTCCCTGCGGGCAGGGGATGGGAGTGAGGCCAGGGCGGGCTGGGGGTGCGGGGCACGGGGAGGGTCCTGCGAGGGGACGCTGCGGGCCCACAGCCCGACCCTGGCGCTGGGGCTGGGCTGGGGCTGGGGCTGGGGCCGGCCCCTGCTGCGCCTGGCCGAGGCGCCGACTCCCTTCCGCAGGGCTCGGCAGGGCGACAAGCGGGGACAGCGCCGGAGCCCCGCTGGAGGGCAACGGAGAGGAGCCTTCGTCTGCCGGGGCGCCGCGCTCCTCCTCTGCCCGAGACCCTGCCCCGCGGCCCGCCCCGCGGCCCCGCTTCTCCTCCCCCGGAGGGGCCGCGGCACCGGGGGGCGGGCCGGGCCGGGTCTGTTGGGGCGGGCAGAGGCGTCGGCGCTGCCGCGGCGAGGGGCCGAGCCGGCGGGGCGGGCAGGAGCGGGCCCGAGCGCGGCTGCGCTCGGCTCCTGTGCGGCTGCTGCCGGGCGCTTGGGTCCCGGCCGGCCCCGGCGCGGCAGGGCATGATGGCGCCCGGGCTGGGGCCGTGGCTCCTGGCCTTGTCCTTGGCCGCGGGGCCGGCAGGTGAGAGCCGGGCGGGGAGGGCAGCGAGCCCGGGGCTGGGCCCGGGGCTGGGGCTGCCCGCGGGCGGCCCTGCCCGTCGCGGGGCCGCGGGGCTGCGGCTGCTCCCGCGCCGGGCGCGCTGTTGGCCTGGCGCTCGCCTTCCTTGGCGGGGAAGCGGGGAGCGGGTGGCGCGGGCGGGAGAGGGAGAGGGGAAGGCAGAGGCAGAGGCAGAGGCAGAGGGAGGCTTTCGGGCAGCCGGTCGGCCGGAGTGTCGGGAGCAGGCGCGGCTGAGCCCCGAGCAGGGCAGGCGGGGCATTGCCCCGGGCGCGGGGGTTTGCCGGCAGAGAGGGGGGTGTGGGCTGTCGCTGTGTCGGGGCGGGGGGCGCCGGGGCGGCGGGGGAACGTCCTCGGGCCGTGGGCGCGCCCTGCCCGGCTGCCCGCGCTCTCCGTCCGCAGGGGTGTGGGCGCAGCTGAGGCTGGTGGAGGCCGGCGGAGGGCTGCGAGCGCCCGGGGACTCCGTGCTCCTCTCCTGCCGGGGGTCCGACTTCACCTTCGGGAGTTATGCAGTTTGGTGGTACCGTCAGGCACCCGGTGGCGGTCTCGAGTGGGTGTCCGTCATCAACCCATGGGGTACTACAAAGGAGTACGGGCCAGCAGTGAAGGGTCGAGCCACGGCGTCCCGGGACAATTCCCAGTCTGAGTCATCTCTGTCCCTGCGTGCCCTGCACCCCCGGGACTCTGCCCGCTACTTCTGTGCCGTTCCCACGGGGACAGGAAATCCAGCTGTGCTTTAACACAAACCTGCTGAGTCTGGCACAGGGTGCACAACGTTTGGAGCTGGCGAGTGCTGAGGTGGCTCAGGGCTGTTCGCAGGGAGAGAGGGGCCATCCCTGCACACCGCCGGTTGTGCTGGCCTTTCTGCAAGAGCTCCTTTCCCAGCACTGCCAGTTTCCATCTTCTGAGTTCTAAAGGCAGTGCTTTATTCTGAGGAGGTGTTTCAATGTGTTTCTGTCACCCAGCCAGCCTGGCCACTCTGCCTGCCTGCAGCCCCTCTCTGCCTTCCCATGTCCCCGTTCTCCCTCAGGCACCCAAAGCGCTTGGGCTTTGGCAACAGCATTGCCTGGCAACACCATTGCCTGCTTCCATTGACCCTTTGGTGGGCAATTTCCTTCTGCCAGCGAAAGCAAAGCAGCGATGGAACAGCCCTGCTTTTGTTTCAGGTGCATTTCAGGGTGACGAGATCCAAGTGACGAGGTCTGCAGTGTGGTGGCGAGCAGGGAACACGGGGACCTTACGATGCACTTACAGGTCCAATGCCTCCTATATTTACGTGGCCTGGTATCGGCAGCATCCTGGCGGACCCCTGCAGTACTTGCTGCAGAGCAAGGGCCGGGGAGGCTCCTACAGCCACACAGCCCCTTTTGCCCACAAGAGGTTTTCCTGCCAGGCTGACAAGAGCTCTGGGACGCTGATCATCAGCGGGCTGGAGCTGGGGGACAGTGCGCTCTATTACTGCACCCTGCAGGGACCACAGTGAGAGACACCCGGGGGGTGCCCCAGCAACATCAGCTTCCTCCTCTCCTGCTCTCCCCTCCTGCATGTTCATGGGGGTCACAGCCCATCTCAGTGGTGAGTCCGTGCGTGGACTGTGCCTGGGGTCAGAGAAAGTGGGATTTCATTGTGGCTGGGTGCTGTCAGTGGTCCAGAGAACAGAATAGAACAGAATAGAACAGAACAGAATAGAATTAGAATAGAATAGAATTAGAATAGAATAGAATAGAATAGAATAGAATCAAATCGACTATTTCAGTTGGAAGGGCCCTACAATGATCATCTACTCCAACTGCCTGATCAGTTCAGGGCTGACCAAGTTAAAGCGTGTTATTAAGGGCATTGTCCAAATGCCTCTGAAACACTGACAGGCTTGGGGCATCAACCACCTCCCTAGGAAGCCTTTTGCAGTGTTTGAGCACCCTCTCACTAAAGAAATGCTTCCTAATGTCCAGTCTAAACCTCCCCTGGTGCAGCCTTGAACCGTTCCCATGCGTCCTATCGGTGGGTACCAGGGAGAAGAGATCAGCACCTCTCTCTCCACTTCCCCTCCTCAAGAAGCTGTAGAGAGCAATGAGATTGCCCCTCAGTCTCCTTTACTCCAAACCAGACAAACACAAAATCCTCACCCACTCCTCATAGGTCATGCCTTCCAGCCCTTACGAGGGGAAACCTGATGTGGGAAACCTGAGGAGAGCAGTGTCCTGGTTTTGTCTGGGATAGAGTTAATTTTCTTCCTAGTAGCTGGTAGAGTGCTGTGCTTTGGATTTTAGTATGAGAATAATATTGATAACACGCTGATGTTTTGGCTGTTGCTAAGCGGTATTTACATTGGTCAAGGACCTTTTTTTTTTCCTTCAGCTCCCCATGCTCTGCCAGGTGCCCAAGAAATGGGAGGGGGCACAGCCAGGATAGTTGGTCCAAACTGACCAAAGGGCTATTCCATACCATATGATGTCATGCCCAGTATATAAACTGGGGGAGTTGGCTGGGGGTTAGCGATCGCTGCTCGGGGACTGGCTGGGCGTCGGTCGGCGGGAGGTGAGCGGTTGTATAATTATTTTTTTTCCTTTTTCCCTCCCTTGGGTTTTGTTCCTCTCTCTCTTGTTGTTTTCCTTCTCATTATAATTCTTTTTATTATTATTATTATTATTATTATTATTTTGTTCCAATTATTAAACTGTTCTTATCTCAACCCACGAGTTTTCTTACTTTTGCTCTTCCGATTCTCTCCCCCATCCCACCGGGGAAGTGAGCGAGCGGCTGCGTGGTGCTTAGCTGCCGGCTGGGGCTAAACCACGACAAGCAGATATGTGGGTAGAGAGGAGCTGGGGAGAGGTGAGCAGGAGCTGCTCTGGCCAAACACCCTGTGCACGGTGTCATTGCCCATCCTTGCTAATTGGCAGAGGAGGAGTTGGAGGTTTCCACAGGGGAACTTAGCACACCCTTTCCTGCCTTTCATGCATGGCATAAATTGAGGCGATGATCCTTCCCCTCTACTCACAGAATCACTGAATGACTGAGGTTGGAAGGAACCTCCAGAGGTCATCTGGCCCAAGCCCTCTGCTCCAGCAGGGCCACCTAGAGCCTGTTGCCCAGGGCTATGGCCAGACATCTTTTAATAACTCCAAGCATGGAGACTCCACAACCTTTTTGGGCAAGCTGTGCCAGTGCTTGCTCACCCACACACTGAAAAAGTGTTTTCTGACGTTCAGTGGGATGCCTTGAGCTGTTGCTGCCTGTTCATCCTTGTCTCCCGGGGTTAGAGGTGCCCTTCCTCAGGTGCAGACAGAGGCCTCTGGCCCCGTGGTAGGGAAGGTCTCAGAGTCTCTAACGCTTACCTGCCACATCTCTGGTGTACCCATCACCGACAGCAGCTACGCTTGGGACTGGATCCGTCAGACTCCTGGCAGACACCTGCAGCATATCGTGGTGCAAGTATCCTTTCACAGGACTCCAGCACATTGCTTCATCCTTCCAGACCCGAGTCAGCAGCTCTGCAGACCCCTCCAGGAACCAGCTGTTGCTGGAATTGCTCTCGCCATCAGCTGCAGACACAGCCACCTATTTCTGCAGCAGCAGAGAGCTGGGAAAGGGCAGAGTGCTTGAAACACAGGCAGGGCCAGGGCAGAACTGGAAGGAGGGGGTTTAAATCCAGGCAGGTCTTTTGTGGTTGGCTGCAAGGCAAGTCTCATCCCAGAGTTCTCAAGACTAGTCTGGGCTGACTTTTCTGGAAAGGGGCACAGAGGTGCTGCAGCAGCAGCAGCAGCAGCAGTCTCCCACAAGCACCCACAAAAGCAGGAACATGTTGTTAACCTTCTTCCTTCCTTCTCAGTCTCTCCCACAGGCAGAAAGTGACAGGGAAAGAGCTTTGCCTAGGAAGAAACAGAGCGAGCGCTGAAGAACTAAAATTTGAACGTGGAAAGCCAGAGCTGAATTGAGTTTTGAAACCTCATGTTGTTCAGGGAGCCCCAGAGCAGTGCAACAGCAGGAGCTGAGCTGCAGAGCATCTTTTCCCCAGACGCGATTAATAGTCTCTTTGTTGTGTTGTTAGTGTTGGCTCCATGTGCATATATGCTCATGTGTGTACACTGAGGGCCAGCATAGATTTTTGTGAGGAACCCCAACAAGGAGGATACGAAGGGTGCCCTGCACCAGAACTCCTGCCTTCCATGAGCTTGGGGCCGTAGAGAACCCAGAGTGTCCTACCAGACTGGGGCAGCTCCAAGTGTCCCAGTGCACCTTAGGCCACCCTGGCCCTGCATCCCCTGCTGCTTTTCCCAGCCTCAAGCCTCCAGTTTCAATGGGTTCCTCTACCCTCTGCAACTCCCCTTCCCATGCCTTCCCTGGATCCCCTCCCCAAGGGGCCAGACTGGAGCTCCCGTTGAAAAGAGAGGGGAGTGGAAGGATTCAGACAGTCTGTGGAGGGCCACAGTGGAGTTGGCAATGCTCCCCAAAATGGTGGTATCTTGTCAAGACGGTGACATTGTGTCAGGGCTCAGTAGGTGTCCCATCCTGTGGTCGTAGGGGAGCTCTGGGTTGCTGCTGAATAGGATGAGCGCAGAGCAGGGAGTGTCCCTGCTCTGCTGAGCAGCCCCAACAGCCTGATCCCCGCTGAGTCCTGTGCACATGAGTTTTGGGGGATGAGCTGGGCGGCCTGAGCCTGCACATGTACTCCAGAGCTTCACCCCAGATCTCACCTGCCCTTTGCTGCCTTTGCTGCTTGGTGGTCTGGAAGGGCTTTGGTGGGAAGCGGCAGCTGGAGAAGGGTCAGCACGAAGGAGCGAGTGCAGGAGTAGGGTGCTGAGCCAGAGTGGAGGAAGCAGGGTGGGGAGCACATCTGCGTAGGGGTTGCGGGATTACTGCTGAGGTGACTTAGAAATTGGAACTTATAGGTAAGGTACAGCAGTGAAGAAGCTTCCCAGGTGGAATGTGGCTGACATCCATTCCATGGAAGTTCCCTAGGCCTGCAACCTTACATGTTGGTAACACCAGGGGAACTTGGTGTGCTGATTCTAAGAGGCGCTGCCCGGAGGGTGGAGCGGTGTGGAGATGCCGCGGCCAGGCTCTGCAATAATATGGGAACTTAAAGGTGTCATGGAACTGGTAAGCTGCATATTTACTATCCTGGGCCAACAGCCTGCCACGTTTTTGACAAAATGCTGTCCTTTTGGTGAACTTTGCTCATTATAACATCATTATAATACCAAAAGACACCTCCATCCCAAAAGCTACCCGCCTCCAAGGTGCGACCACCCCTCACTGAGCTTGCGCACTGAATTTTCCTAGCTTATAACTTTAAAGGCGAAGCAAGAAAACTTTACACCAATCCTAAACAAAGGTATGTATGACTAGAGTCACTCAAGCTCCACCTGAAAGGTGAAAGATAGTATAAAATAGCTTAAGAGAGAGAGAATGTTAGGGAAGACACCACTGTGTACCACTCTGACGTTTGGGATCAGTCGACGGGCTGAGCCTCTCTTCCCCCCCATCGGAACGCCTTTGGGTAAGATTCGAACACTTGGTTATACCAGGTGCCTCCCCGGGAAACGTAGAAATCTCTCTAGAGTTGCTTTATTATCTTTTAACGCGTTTGTAGGTGGCGGTGTTACTCATACTCTTGGTATTTGCACATGCTTTGCAGACAGTGAATTTATCACCGGTAAGCCAAAGAACCTGTGTGTCTGTTGCTCTAATAAACTGCACTCTTTATTGATCTAGCCGTGGTAGTTCTCACTGAACACGACCAGACTCTTTATGTGTGGCTGTGATAGTTCATGCAGCACGACTAGACTGGGGGTGTAAGCGTGTTATTAGTGAATCCATAATCGTGAAGTTCAGTACGCTGGACACGACCGGATTAGAACGTTGTAAATTAATGCTGTTGCCTTAGCGAAAGCCCTGAGAGGGCTCTGGTTCTGATAAGTGGCTATACACACACTCAACGGGAGGGTTTCCCTACCCCCCCAGCCACTCCTCAGACTCCTATTTGTATGCGACAGTAACTCTTAATGCAACAGGGGTGCCCTGTTCAAGCGGAGCTGGGCTCAGGGGCTCCCATCTGGGAGGAGAAGCTCAGCAGCACCAAGGGTCAGGCGGGCACTGGGAGCACAACCTGCCACCCCCAGGGCCAGCTCCACAGTCCCAGCAGCACCCTGCTGTCCTTCCTCGGGGGAAGGTCCAGCGTGGTTCTAGAGACACACATCACCTTTTGCCCACCAGAGGTTTTCCTGCCGAGCAAGCAGCTCTGTTATTGCACCCTGCAGGGTGAGAGACACCCAGGAGTGCACCAACAGCTTCAGCTTCTTCTGCTCCTCCAGCCCCCGCCTCTCGCCTTCACTGTTGTCATAGACCGAGGGAGTGAGTAGGAGGGACTAGGAGTGACTGCAGTGACAGAGGCACAGACAGGGAAGATGTGGGCAGAGCTGTTGTGCAGGCAGAGAGAAGGTGGAGAGAGGCGAGACAGGGCAGGCCTGGCCATGTGGACTGGCCTGTGCGTGGGCTTATTGCCCATTGTAGGTAAGTGAGAGGAAGGGGTGATGCCCCCCCAGGAACAGAGCATGCCCCTGTGCTCTGCACGGCTCTGTGGAGCTGTGCTGACCGCTTGCAGCCTGACCTGTCCCCCGGCTCTACCTCCCCAGCTATCCCTGCAGAGCACAGTGGGAACAGCCCTCCTCCTCTACTAGCCGTGAGTTAGGCACCTCCATCCAGCCTGCCTCCTCTGCAGTGTGGGGACAGGCAGGGCACCTGCCTGCTTCTCCCACATCTTGGGGCCTTCATGCTTTGCTTTTGGAATGGACACTCTGCTCATGGGGCACTGTAACCTGTCTTGCAAAGACCAGGTTGAGGATGGCAGCGTAGGGCCCAAGCCCCACTTGCCTGTGAGAGGTCCTTGTCCCTCCTGTGCTCATTCAGAGCAGTTTCAGGGACAGGAGAGTGGGTTCCTCAGCATCCCAGCTTGGCAAAGACAACGGGATTTGTCCCCCATGGTGCAAAACCTTCCTGCTTCGAAAGGGAAAATCAGAAAAAGGGAGGAAAATGTGGTGTCTCCTTCCTCATGAGCCCCGATTCCTGGTACCAGCTCTATTCCTCTTCCCACATTTGTCAGCTGGGTTCAGAGGGAAGGATGTAGTGCTCCCACTAGTTCAGTGCCATCGCAATGCCCCCACCAGCGTTGCCCTTCACTTTGCTGAGTCTTGGAGTGACAACGGCTTTTTCTTCCTCTCTGTAGCAGTCTGTGGCCAGGTGGCCTTGGAGCAACGCATCAGGGAACTGGCTGTGCGAGAGGGAGATGGAGTCACCTTCCAGTGCAGCATGAGTGGAGACAGTATGAGCAGCTACTACATGTTCTGGTACCAGCAGCGGCCACGTGGCACTCTCGTCTGGATTTACGAGGCAGGTGATGCCTATGGAGAAGGTTTCCAGGATCGCTTTAAGGGAACAGTGGAGAGCTCCCAGAACAGATTCACACTGCAGATGCAGGCAGCAAAGCAAGGGGATGAGGCCGTGTATTACTGTGGTGCTGGGCTCACCCTGGAGCAGCTGTGCAGCAGAGTGGACCAAAACCCAACTGACAGGGAATAAAGATCTCTCTGTATTTCTTTCCAGCAGCTGCTAACCAGAGGTTGGTGTCACACAATGGCAGGTGCAGGAAACAGACCTTTGGCGTGCTTGCAGTACAAGGCAGCGAAGAGAAGTGTGGCTGAAGGGCTGAGACCATTTATGATGCAGGTGGATCTACTGTGGGAACTTGAGAGGCTGTATGCTGAAGTGCAGGTTATTGCACGTTGCCTGGGCTCCTGTCCAGCATGGCCCAGTTTTTCCTCCATGGCTTGGTTGCAGAGCTATGGGATCATGGAGATGCGGTGTGGTCGCTACAGGAGTACTGTAGTGGATGGAGCCAGGCTGTTTAGGAAAGACAGAGGGCAGGTCAGCATGGGTGACATTGTGGTGGGCGGCTGCTACAGATCATGTGATCAGGAAGAAGAAGTAGACAAGGTGTGGTGGGTTGACCTTGGCTGGCCACCAGGTGCCCACCAAGCCGCTCTATCAGTCCCCCTCGTCAACTGGTCAGGGCGAAAAAATACAATGAAAGGCTTATGAGTGGAGATAGGCTCAGTGAGATGACTGAGCAACTACCGTCACAGGCAAACCAGACTTGACTTGGGGAAGTTAATTTAATTTATTGCTAATGAAATCTGAGTAGCATAATGAGAAATAAGAACAAATCTAAGAACACCTTCCTGCCAGTCCTCCCTTCTCCCCATGCTCAACTTCACTCCCGAATTTGCTACCTCCTTCCCCTGCGCAGCACAGGGTGACAGGGAATGGGGGTTGCGGTCAGTTCATAACACCTCTTGTCTGCTATTCCTTCCTTCTCAAGCTCTTCCCTGCTCCAGCGTGGGGTCCTACCCATGGGAGGCAGTTCTTCATGAACTTCTCCAGTGTGGGTCCTTCCCATGGGCTGCAGTTCCTCACAAACTCCTCCAGCATGCGTCCTTTCTATGGCGTGCAGTCCTTCAGGACCAGACCACTGCAGTGTGGGTCCCCTGCGGGGCACAGGTCCTCCTAGAAAACCTGCTCCAGCGTGGGCTCCTCTCCACAAGACCACAGTCCCTGCCGGGATCCTGCTCCAGTGTGAGCTCTCCATGGGTCACAGCTTCCTTCAAGGGTACATCTGCTTGCTCTGGCATGGGGTCCTCGATGGGCTTCAGGGTGGATATCTGCTCCACTGTGGACATCCATGGGTTTCAGAGGGACAACCTGTGTCACCATGGTCTTCACCACAGGCTGCAGCGGAATCTCTGCTCCAGTGCCTGGAGCGCATCTCCCCCTCCTTCCTCCCTGGCAGTCAGCATGGGTTTGTGAAGTGGAACTCATGCTTAACCAAATTTCAAGCCTTCTATAATAAGATGATTGATTTTGGTGAATGAGAGAGTGGACGTTGAGCATTCTGAATTAAGTTATACTTTCAGCACTGATTTTCCTGGAAACATTGGAGACAAAGCTGCTTATTAAGGAGTAGATAAGTGCTCAGTGGCATGTTCCTTGCTCCAGCCTTTCCCCCTGGACTCTGGGACCTGGGATTCCTGACGGCTGGTCTTGCTAGTATGGACTGAGGTGAGTAAGGCATTCAGTACCACAGCCCTTTTCCATGTCCTGTGTCACCAGGTCCCCACCCCATTCATCAGTGGGCCTGCATGTTCCCTAGCCTTGTTTATGCATGCAGCACTCCTTGTTCCAGTGGTCACTTTAGCATTAGTATCAAGTCCTCTTGAAACCTTAGGCGGCAAACTCTGAACTTTCACCCACATCCATGCACTGAACCATGCACAGCTGAGGCTGGTGGAGGCCGGCGGAGGGCTGCGAGCGCCCGGGGACTCCGTGCTCCTCTCCTGCCGGAGGTCCGGCTTCACCTTCGGGAGTTATGCAGTTCGGTGGTACCGTCAGGCACCCGGTGGCAGTCTCGAGTGGGTGTCCTACATCAGAACTGATTCATCAATCATTAAATTCGGGCGGTCAGTGGAGGGTTGAGCCACGGTGTCCCGGGACAATTCCCAGTCCGAGTCGTCTCTGTTCCTGCGTGCCCTGCACCCCCGGGTCTCTGCCCGCTACTTCTGTGCCGTTCCCACGGGGACAGGAAATCCAGCTGCGCTTTAACACAAACCTGCTGGGACCCAGCCCAGGGTGCGAGAGCTGTGGGGCAGGTGAGTGCTGCGATGTGTGTGGGGTCGCTCAGGGCTGTTCCCAGGCAATGAGGTGCCACCGCTGTGCACTGCAGGTATTCCTGGCCTTTCCTGCACACTGCAGGATTTTTAATTTATTGCCAATTAAAATAGAGTAGAATGATGAGAATTAATAAAGAACCCCAACCCTAAAAAAGTCGTCACCACTTTCCTGTTCTCCTTCATCCTAGGCTCAACTTTACTCCTTCATTTCCTTCCCCTCCCTGAGAGGCACAGGGGTGATAGGGAATGGGGTTTGGGGTCAGTTCATAATATTTCATCTCTATTACTCCTTCCTCCCTCCCATGGTCTGCAGTCTTTCATGAACAGATCCACGGTGGTTCCTTCCCAAGGGCTGCAGTCCTTTGGGATAAACCTGCTCGGGCGTGGGTTCTCCACAGGCCCCAGTTTCTGTCAGGGCATACTTACATGCTCTGGCGTGGGATCGTGCACAGGCTGCAGGGAAATACCTGCTCCACTGCGGTCTCTTCCACAGGCTGCAGGGCAATCTCTGCTGTGGCACCTGGAGTGCTCCTTCTTGCCTGACTTGGTGTTTGCAAGGTCGTTTCTCGCACTTTCTTTCCTCACTTCTCACAGTGCTGCACCCTGTTCTGACCTGTGGTGGGTTGACCTTGGCTGGATGCCAGGTGCCCACCAAGCAGCTCTGTCACTCCGGCTCCTTACCTGGGCAGGGGAGAGGAAATATAACAAAAGGCTCATGGGTCGAGATAAGGATGGGGAGATCACTCAGCAATTACCGTCATGGGCAAAACAGACTCGACTTGGGGAACTTAATTGAATTTATTGCCAATCAGATCAGAGTAGGGTAATGAGAAGTAAGAACAAATCTTAAAACACAATCTCTGTTGTCCTATACCTTTTCCCTGTTGGGGATCTGATGCTGAGCAGGCTGGAACAGTCTGTTTGTGGCATGGGGCAGTCCCTGGCTGCTTCCTGAGGAGGCCACCACTCCACTACAGCCCCCCGCTACCAAATCTGTGCAATGGACACCCCTGGACACAGGGGTGTCACAGCCCATCTCAGTGCTGAGTCAATGACTGCAGTGCCTGGGGAACAGATTGTGGACTGGTCGTGGCCGGGTGGTGTCACAGGTCCAGAGATGTGGGAAACCTGAGCAGAGCAGGCGTGTGAGCAGAGAGGAGGTGGGGAGAGGTGAGCAGGAGCTGCTCTGGCCGTGTGGGATCACGTGTGCACGGGGTCATTGCCCGTCCCAGCTAAGTGGACAGGGATGGTGGAGGAGTTGGAGGATTGCACAAAGGAGAACTTAGCATGCCCTTGCACCCCTGTTTTTACAGAATGGTTGAGGTTGGAAGGGACCTGTGGAGGTCCTGTGGTCCAAGCCCCCTGCACAGCCAGGACGCGTAGAGCCGGTTGCCCAGGGCCATGACCAGGCAGCTTTTGAGTATCTGCAAGCATGGAGACTCCACAAGCTGCGTGGACAAGCTGTGCCAGTGCTTGATCACACTCACAGTGAAAGGGTGTTTCCTGAGGTTTAGAGGGAACCTCCTGTGTTTCAGTTTGTGCCCATTGCCTCTAGTCCTGTCACTGGCCCCATCTTTGCTGCACCCTCTCTTCAGCTATTTCTGTACGTTGATGAGATCCCTCCGGAGCCTTCTCTTCTCTGTTGTAAGTAGTCCCAGCTCTCTCAGCCCTTCATCGTAGCAGGTATGCTGCCTTCTCTTAATCATCTTTGTGGTCCTTCTTTACATCCATGGGACATAACGTGGTTGGAGAGACAGTTGTCAGTATAGGCATAGTAGTTTCACAAGTTACATTGAGAAATACCATATTAACATTTAATCTAGGATTTTCCCTCACACAGCACCTGGAGTCTAGCATTAAACAGCAGCTGGTTTTATCAGAACACTCTGATTTTTTCCCTGCTTGTCAATTCTACCAGAATTACATCCTGAGCTGTATCTGTTTCACAGCAGAAAACGAGAGTCTCTCTTTCTGGTTCCCAAGGGACTGCAACAGCTACTTCCTGATAACCTAGGTAGACTCTCTTCCCTTTGTTATGGACAACTCTCATATTTTTGGGTTGTTTTTTTTTAAAATACTTAGCCATGCTGTTGTGGTTGTCAGGGTTGTCTCGCTTCATCGTTCCTGTTGCAAGGGCTCTTCAGAAATCGGTTATTTGCCAGCTGGTTGGCTGTCCCTCACTCGTTTGACATGTGAGTGGTGTATTCAATTTTCTTTTCCTGAAACTTTGACAGCAAAGTAAGAACATAGTAAGACAGTATGTGGCCCTTCCCATTTCGATTCTAGCTTAGACTCTTGAGAAAATATCTTTACTAGAACTTTATCCCCAGGCTGTATATCATATACCTGTATTTCAGGTGGTGCAGACTGATACCTTTGAGCGCATTTTCTATGGTCTGCAAACTGTTTCTGCATACTTATAACCTACTGGGTCAATTGTTCCTCTCCATCCAAGAGGCTGGACTTAGCTGGGACATAAATCCCTGGGATGGCCAAATGTCTCCCAAAGAGAAATTTCTGCTGGCGTTAGTCCTATGGATTGTTGGGGGCATTTTGCACATCCCACAGGGCTAAGTGCAATGCGTCCGGCTACTTCAAACCTATGTTTGTGGATATTTTTGCTATCTTTTCCTTTAAGGTTCTGTTCATTCTTTCCACCTGTCCCGAGGATTGTGAGTGATAGGGATTGTGCAAGTTCCTCTCTATACCTAGCGACTTACATAGTCGACCAATTATACTTGCTGTAAAATGGGCACCCCCATCTGATTCAGGTGATTTGGCAACTCCATATCTGGGGATAATTTCCTTCAATAACGCTTTAATTACTTCTCCTGTGTCCGCTTTTCTCATGGGGAATGCTTCTACCCAACCTGACAATTCACCTACTATAACTAATAACTGTTTGTATCCACTGGTGGATGGCATATCTGCGTAACATATTTGTAATCGCTGAAAAGGGGAATAGGCCCATGGTCGTCCCCCTAACTCTGAGCTTGGCTTGATACTTGAAAACTTTTGGCAGGTTGGGCAGCTACTGGTGATCCTTTTTGCGGCAGCATAAACTCCTGGTGCTGCCCATATGTTTTGTACCTGTTTAGCCACTGCCTCTGCTCCTCCATGAACTTTGTCAAGAAACCACCTAGCCATGGTAATTAAATACTTGTTTGGCAAAACCGGTTTTCCTCTAATTGTCCGTATTCCACTGTCATCTTGTTCTGCTTCCCACTTTGCCCATTGTTTCTTTTCCTCTGCTGCAGAGTCCTTTTCATCCATGGCTTTGCGGTCTCTTTAAATTTGGCCATTCATTCTGATTTTCCATTGAGATTGCAACCATACACTCCCTCAGAGGTTGCTGGGCTGCAGCTTTCATAGCTGCATCAGCTGAGGCATTTCCTTCACTAATTTCTGTAGTATCTTTGGTATGGGCTGGGCAATGTAACACAGCAATTTGGGTAGTTGGACTGATTCCAGCAAATTGCGTATTTCCTCTCCATTGGATACCCTTTTCCCTGATGATGTGAAAAATCCTCATTCTTTCCATAACATTCCCGTTGCATGGCGTACCCCAAAGGCATACCGAGATTCCATATAAATACTGACTCATTTTCCCTTTCCTAGATGAAAGGGGAAAAGCCTGCCTTTCCCTGTCCTGTGTGTGTCAAGGCTACCAGTTCCACTCCTTGTGCACTCAGCCTTGCTGGGAGTGGTTCAGCTTCCATCACGTGTCCTTGGCTGACCACGGCGTGCCCAGTCTTTCGTTGTCCATGCAAGTAGTAGGATGAGCCATCTACAGATAGAGCTAAATCTGGGTTCTGCAAAGGAACATCAGTTAAATTTGTCCGTGGTTTGCTAGAAGTAAGCATTACTTATTCGCACTGATGATGTTCCTCCACTTCATCAGGCAATGGTAACAACGTTGCAGCATTCAGGGTATTGCATCTTCACAGAGTATCATTATCTGCCATTAGGAGAATTAGTTAATACCTATGACAGTGCTTGAGTCACATATTGCTTCATTAGTATTTCTGCTTTGTGTGGGACATAAACTGCCACTGGATGTTCTGAGATAAGTGGGCGACTCTTCTCCAATATAGCCGCTGCTGCCGCTACTGATTTCATACAGGCTGGTGCCCCTGCCAGCACTGGATCAAGCTGAGTTGCCTAATAGGCGACTGGCCTGTGATGTGGGCCCAGTTTATTGCGTTATTACTCCACTGGCTATCCCTTTTTGCTCATGTAGATTCAAATTAAAGGTGTTTGTATAGTCTGTGAATCCAAGGGCGGGAGCTGATGCCGAAGCTCCTTTTATCATTTTAAAAGCTTGCTCCCTTTCCAGACCCCATGCAATAGGTTCTACCTCCTCATTTCTCATGGTTTCTGTCAGTGATCCTGTTAATTCTCCCAACCCAGGAATTGACAACATCCCACAGCTCCAAGGAGCCCTCACAACTGTTTCTTTGTGACCAGATGCGGAAGCTTTATTCTAGCTTCTATTCTTTCTGGGTCTATTACCCTCTGCTCTTCCCTTAGGCTAAACCCTAGATATTTAACTTCCTTCTGACACAGATGAAGTTTGGATGGAGATGCGCGATGACCTTTCTCTGCTAAGGCAGTACATAGATGAATAGTGTCTTTTATACAGGCACCCTCATCTTTATTTGCTATTAGCAAATGGTCTACATATTGTACAAGGGCTGATCTGCCCGGTAATTTTATGCCTCTCAAGTAATTTCTCAGTATTTTTGAAAAAATTATAGGAGACCCTACAAACGCTTGTGGGAGACATGTCCAGATTAATTGTTGTCCTTTCCACATAAAAGCAAACAAAACCTGGGTGTCCTTCTCTAAAGGGATGCTAAAGAAGGCAGCCGTTAGATGAATCACAGTAAATTATCTTGCCCAATGTGGTATTTGTAAAAGTATGGTAGAGGGATCGGCACTACTGGATGAGAAGTCACTATGTGCTGATTAACTACCCGTAGATCTTGCACAAAACGGTATTGCGGGTCCTCATCTTCATCTAATCCATTCTTTTGTACGGGGACTATAGGAGTATTATACAGTGACACACACACCTTCAGAATTCCTTGGGCTAAATACCCGTCTATTTGCTTTTGAATGCTCCTCTCAGCTTCTTGGGGAGTCGGATACTGTTCCACAGCCAGAGAGGGGTTTCCTCTCTTTGTTTTTATGTTTCCGGGTTGAGCTGAAGCTGGTAATCCCACATCCATGCTAGTTTTACTGCACAGCTTTGTTGGTACGGATTTCAATACCTGAGGTATTTTTAGCTCATTATTTGGACTTCCAGTGACTACAGTCATTCCCATGATTATTAAATCTCTTCCTTCAGGTGTCAAGTGTAATTCTACATCTAAAGGCTGCAAGAGATCTCTCCCTAACAGGGGTACTGGGGAGTCCTCTGCCAATACAAATCACCCCCCTATACTCTTGTTTCCTATGGTTACTAATAGGGGTTTACTCCAATTCTGCTTTCTCTGTGCTGTGACTCCATGTATTAAAATTCTGTGTGTGGTCTGAGACCCTCTGGGGATAAAATTCAAAAGGGGTAATGTAGCTCCTGTATCTACCAAGAATTCAACTTCACAACCTTCAGCTTTACCTGTAATATGTTCCTGCTGATCCAACTGTGTTAAAAAATATGTTATAGGACCAAAAATGCAAGGTATTGCAGACATAGTGTTAAAAAAATGTCCGATATGTTGTGCTAACAATCCAAAGGTGGAAAAGAAAACAATAGGATGAAATGTAAAAGGAGGAGTAATGCCCGGGGAGCAGTGGCAAATAGATTTTTCAGTGTTCCCTAGATGTAACCAGTATAAATATTTGTTAGTCCTGGTAGATACTTTTCTGGTAGGCCTGAAGCTTTCCCCTGTCACACCAATAAGGCAAGAGAGTTAATTAAAGTAATGTTAAAAGTAATAATTCCTAGATTTGATATTCCAGAAGGAATATCTTCTGACAGTAGAGCTCATTTCATAGCATAAGTAGTACAGGGAGTATCAAAAATTTTGAAGATAAAATGGGATCTCCATACCCCATGGAGACCTCAATCCAGTGGAAAGATAGAGCAAATGAATCCAACTCTTAAGAGGCAAATTTCAAAATTATGTCAGGAAGCTCACCTGAAATGGGTAGAAGCATTACCTTTGGTCATATTGAGAGTTAGGGTAACCCCAAGAATCAGAGAAAGAGTAAGCCCCTTTGAGATAACCTATGGAAAACCATATCATACTAATGCACTCACAATAAAAGAGGATCAAATGTACATGAAAGGACAGGAAACAGTTAAAGAGTATTGAATTTCTCTTTTGCAGATCTTATCTGCATGACCTAGGTACGTAAATCAGAGGACATCTTTGCCTTTGGACACCCCTGTCCATCCTTTTCAGCCGGGAGACCTTGTCTACATCCGAACTTGGAAGACGAGGCACTAAAGGAAAAGTGGAAACAGGATGGCTTAGTAAGATTTTACATGGTTTAGGATTCTCCCTGACAGGATGGTTACAAAGTCTGTTACAGAATTTAATTATCTTTGTAATAATTATAATAATTGTTTGTGTCATGTTTGGTTGTTTTAAAAAGTCTAATCACTAGACAAACATCTCAATCCTATGTGTTAGTGATACAAAATGGAGGTGAAACTTGTTGAAAAATTGGATTTCGGTAAGTCTCAAAGGGGGGAATTGTTGTAATAATCAAATGTAAGTATACACTTCACATAATGTTGATGTTGCTATAGAAATCCAGTGTAGATTCCAGTGTAGATTTCAGTGTAGAAATCCAGGTAGAGCCCTACCCTATCTCCATAGGAACTTAGACAATGTACCTTTGGCTAATAAGCAGGATGTGGCTGTCGAAAGCAGAAGTCTAACTGATGCATTACTAGTCTAGTTAGTAAACCAAACCGTGAAGAACTGCTTAGATCTGCCAAACAAAGTAGGAAAGTAGGGGAAAGGTAATTCCGGCAGGGGGAGATCACGACCACGGCCTCACGGACCACCTCCCCCAGTTATACCACTGGCTCGAGTGATGAAGTTGAAGAAGAACAAGTAAGCATGTGTACTATTTTACATGCTGGGTAAAGAGACTTTAACCAATCATTTAATAGAAGAATACTGCATATGTGTTAGGAGGTTGAATATGTTACTGCTTTGTGTATAAATAACTGTTAATTTGAAAGCTGTGTGTGCTGTCTTGGGACAGGCACCCATATCTGCGCAAATATGCAATAAAATACCGCTGCTCTGTGTGTGTATTGGCATTTTGAACACCGGGTAAACAAACCCCGATTTTTGGGACAATAATTGGGTTACCCGCATATTAAAAATTCCCAGTCCTTCTGCTTCCCCTTCAAGATCTGCAGGGTTTCTTCCCTTCAGTCATTGTGATGTGAATCTTCCCGGGCCAATTCTTCCCAGTGATGACTTCTGTCTTTTGCCCTCTCCCACAGCCCGAGTGGGCATTCCCACTGCATATGCTATAAATTCCCACAATAATAACACTCCCTTCCAACATTCCTTCCCGATCCCCTTTGTTTTTTTCCTAGTCTTAGCTCAGACCTAGTATCTGGTCTCCTCCCCCCGCCCACACCACCCCCATCTCTCACTTGCCAATGCCTTGCTAAAGCCGTGGCCAGTAAATTTGCCTCCCGCTCTTTTACTTTCTTCCTTTCTTTAGCCTGCTCAGCTTTTTGCCTTTCCTTGCACTTGTCGTATACAATCACAGCAATACTCAAAATCTCTTGTAAATTCTCTCCCTGCCACCCGGGCATGTGTTCTTTAAAGTAATTCTGTATATCAAGGGCCACCTGATCCACAGTGACACTAATTGCGAGTGCGTCATTAAAATTCTGCGGCGTCATTCCTCTGTGTTTTAACAAAGCTTGTCGGAGTCATCCCCAAAAATCACCAGGATGCTCCTCAGGTCTCTGCCTGCATTCTTGTACTTTAGTCCAGTTCCCCCTAGTTCCCCACATGCTCTAATGGCTTCTACCAAATTCTGGAGCCCTGTCTGACAAACGGCTCCATCCCCTGCATCATTATAGTCCCAGTTTGGACCATTCGCTGGCCAGGGGTTTCTGTTTCCTCCCGCCTGTTAGCCGATTCAGCATCCTTCCTCATTATTTTCTCCCTTTCGTCAGCGTGAAAGAGTTCCCTTTTGAGCATTTGAGTGTCACTCCCATCCGGATTATACTCCGTCCATATATTCCAGAATAATTGGGCACACCTCTCGGTGTCTTCCCTTAGGCAGGGCATCTTACTTCCCCACAATGCTAAGTCACCAGGTTTCCAGGGCTGGTTCTATGAAAGGTTAATACTGGCGCAGTCTCCGCCGGGGCCCCAGGGTGCACAGCAGCAGGATTAGGACCATGAGTCATAGTCAGAGGGAAGAGCCCGGCAGCCGCAGGGTTAAGAAGAGGAGAGTCGGAAGAAGACATTTTTGGTTGGGTAGCTTCTGCTACTGCTACAATTACCCCCTTTTTTTCTTTTTTGACTTTTGTCCTGGAAGTCTTTCTCTCCCCAGACCACTCATGCCATACATACCAGTAATCCATTTGGTATGGGTACCTATCCTGCAGCTACTGTCTCAAATACATTAATTTGTGTAGATCCATTCCTGTAAGAAATGGCCATTCACCTTGGTATAATTTGATGGCGCGCTTTTTAGATAATTCCACTGTACCATAAAATTTCTTCCAATTCTGTAAGACCTCGGCCAAGGGCGTCCGCTTTTCTACGCTGGGTGCATTTCCCATTTCTTTTTCCTGTATCAGAGTCTCACTTATGTGCGTTTTACGCTGGTCAGGCCACATACCAACTTTTTCTTCTTGTATGCTTTATGCTGACCAGGCCATGCACTAACTCTTTTCTTCTTGTGTGGTTTATGCTGATCAGGCCACGCACCACCCCAATCACTAGTCTCAAGTCTGCTCAGGGAATTTTAACACTCACTTTTCGGAGCCTCCTGCCCTAAAGGTCCCAGGTGAATTCACCCGCTGCCTGCAGTTGGAAGTATGGAGGTGGGAGGATCCGAGGGTGCTGGCCTAGGGTTCCATCTGGGTCGCCAAACTGTTAAAGGAGAAGCCACTGCCTGAGCATTCACACACCATTGAGGGAGTCGCACACACACCACCCGAGACTTTAACTGCCAGGACCCGAGTCCCTTCACAGCAGGCAGCTCCACTGAGCTGATGGGTGCCCCTTTTCGACTCCTCGCTCACACACACACTCTCGCTCTCGGGCACTTTCTCTCCCCTCTGGCTCGACCCTAGGTTTCCTGAAGCAGCGTCTCCGATAGGACGTACGCCAGATGAATTTGTTGATTGGTACAGCGGTGAAAACAGCTCGAGCTGGGTTCCTCCAGAGAGAGACCCAGAACAAAGAAATCCCTGGGTAATTATACCCTTACAATTTAAATTCCCCTCCCCTCACGAGACAGTTTGGACCAACAGTAGTATTTGGGTCTGGGGTCTTCCCGTTCTTCATTGGGTCCTTTCATCATCTCTAGGCGGGCCGTTTCATCTCTTATCTCTAAGGTTGTAGATTCTACTGAGACTGTAGCTTCCTTATCTTGCTGGTTTGCACCAGTTTGGGGGCCTTCCTTCATGTAGCCAAGTAAAAGTTCAGTATATGGTCAGTGGATTTGGGTGAAAGTTCAGCGCTTCAGTAAGCCTCGCTGCTAATGCTAGGTATTGGATTCCGTCTGGGTTAGGAAGGGACTACTGCAACATAGGGTTCCCCCTCCCAATCGTAGCACTCCAGACACCTCTCTCTTCATGCAATGTTTCACATACTCTGAGTGAACTGCTAGCTGTAATTCTTAACTGTTTGGAGTAATTCTGGTAATTCTGGGCACCTACATTGCAATCCCAGGAAAGGTTGTATTTGTTTCCTTTTCAGGACTTGTCCATGTAAGGAGAGCAGACACTACAGATGGCGTACAGCTGTGAAACAGTAACAAAAGTTCGATTAGCTAGCTAATGCACCAGCATAACCGTTACCCAGCACCTGGAGCTGTAGTAAAGATAAAAACATGCATCGTTGTAGACACCACACGGATGGCAACTCCAGGCTGTTCCACTAGGACTTGCCAGCTCAGTTCCTCCTGCGACAGGGAAATGTGCAGCACAGCGCATTGTAGATTTTCCTGAGCAATGTGCAGCCCAATATAAGCCTGTGCCCTCTCAGGTCAACTTATTAGGTGGATCACCAAGTCGTCCCTGGAAAACAGTCTTCTGGTTAGGACCACTAGAGGCACCCAAAGCGCTTGAGCTTTGGCCAATGTGTTTCCCATTTCCATCATTTCCACTTGGTCTGTTGCCATTACTGTCTCACAAATTGAGTTCATTACGCAGTGCGCAACACCCAGTACACACAGAGAGCCGAGATACCAGTTTATTTCAAGTTTTGCGCAAGACCGGGTGCTAGGTGATAGCTCCACCAAGCTAGCACACGGCTCGTTCACGCAGGTAAAATATTTATACAGTCTAGTTATACATATGCATAAGTAATTATGCAAAGCAGTTTTCTATTGGTCTACATTCTTGTCTCAATCTTAAAGCTACAGTGCTACTTTAATATTCTGCGCATGCTCAAAGGTGAGGGGTCTCTGCTTGGGCCGGGGTCTCCAGCTCAAGGGGTGTGATTTTTAGCATTATAATGAGGATAGTTCGTGTGAGGGTTCTTCTTACCACACTTCTATTAGTAGCTTCAGATGGTTCCCAAAACATCTTAATTAACTTACGCATTTCTCCAGGATATATTTCACTTCCCAAGGACAATAATTTTAATTAGATGTTCCACATTCCAGTCTGAATCCTCCTTATCAATGTTACGTAAGTCCTGGCCTTCCACCAGCTCCTGACTGACTACAATTCCCCCCTCTGAGACTATCTAAGGATATTTTTTAGATAAGTCTTACTTTCTCCTCAGGTTCTTTAGCAAATGCTAAGCAACATCTGCAGGTGCACTGTGGTAACACATATAGACATACAAAGATATGTTAATAATATTATTGTTCCCAGTATTATAAGAAAATACAGAAATAATTCCCTTTGAACACAATCCATATGGGGTATGTATTCTATCTGAGTCCAAGTGCAGTTCATTTAATTCCGAGTCAGCTTCCGTTTCAGTGGTGCTTTTTCTCCGCTGTCCGCTCTTCCGGAGGGGAGGTTTTCACCCGCGTGTAGTGAATCCAAAAATCTACTCCTTTTACTTTGATAGCTGTGGGAGTAATTAGCAATGCCAAATATGGTCCCTCCTAACGTTCTTTCAAAGTTTCGTCTTTCCAGGTTCGGACGTAGACTTGGTCTCCTGGTTGAAAGATCCGTACTGGAGTGTCTAGTGGAACAGGCGTTCTCTCATTCAGGTACCTATGAAGGGAAGACAAAGTATGCCCTAATGACAGCAGATATTCAGTTAGTATTTGGTCTCCACTGACATGCATTTGATCACTCTTTCCTGTTAGTTTATTTACAGAATACAGTTTACCATACAGAATTTCAAAAGGACTAACCCTCTCCCTAACTCTAGGAGTAATCCTGATTCTTAGTAATGCTATAGGTAGAATTTCTGTCCCTTTCATTTGGGTTTCCTGGCATAATTTTGAAATTTGTCTCTTTAAAGTTTGATTCATCCGCTCTACTTTCCCACTGGATTGTGGTCTCCAAGGGGTATGTAAATTCCAATCAAATTGTAAAAACTTGGCAAGCTCTTATAGGGTTTTAGCAATAAAATGGGGCCCATTATCTGAGGCCATTCCTTCAGGGATACCAAATCTAGGGCTTATTTCTTTCAACAGTACTCTACCTCTCTAGCTTTGTTGGTTCGACATGGGAAAGCTTCTGGCCATCCAGAAAAGGTGTCTACCAATATCAATAAGTATTTAAATTGATTACACTTTGGTAGCTCAGAGAAATCTATTTGCCAGTACTCCCCTGGCATTTGTCCCCTTTGACCTGTCCTGGAGGAGGTCTTTTCTGTATCTTTGGATTGTTCTTGGAACATATCGAGCACTGCTTTACAGTAGCATTAGCCAGTTTTTGCATTCTCGGTCCTGTGGCATATCGTCCGATGTCTGCTATTACTGCATCTGCGCCCATATGGGTTTCTTGATGAGTCCTTTTTATTAATTCCCTCATTAGTGGGGCAGTGACTATTATTTGTCCAGTATCAGTTGTCCACCATCCATCCTGGGTTTTGGTACAGTTTAGAAGTTTGCTAATTGATTGTCCTTTTCCGCATATATTGGAGGATCCAGTAAAATTCTTCCAGTTGGAATTAAAGCCCCCACCTTAGAATCTGTAAAAGCTACCCTTTTTGCTCTCTCGTCAGCTTTTCGATTTCCACTAATAATATCTGTTTGTCCTTTCTGATGGGCTTTACATTGCATTACAGACACTTCCTTTGGCTTGAGAATGGCCTGTAATAAATTTAAAACTGCCTTTCCATGTTTAATTGGAGTTCCTTGGAAAGATAACAGTCCTCTTTCTTTCCGTATGGCTCCATGGGCATGTATCACTCCAAAGGCATATTTTGAGTCCATATATATGTTTACTCTCATATTTTCAGACAATTCCAGTGCTCCGGTTAGTGCAACGATCTCTGATGTATTAACAGGTCTTTCGCCCTGTGAAGCTTCAAAACCCAGGTATTCCACAGTTGTTTGCACAATCTGGGCTTTCTTTTGTGATACTCTGTATCCAGCTAGTCCCAAGAAGTTTAATAGATTGATGGTGGCTCTTTTGCATTCTTGTTCTGAGGCGGTCCCTATCAATATATCACCTACATACTGTAGCAAAGTAACAGAAGGATGCTCACCTTGCCAGTCTGCCAGTTCTTGAGCTAGTACGTTACCGAACAGGGTAGGGCTGTTCTTAAATCCCTGGCGTAGCACAGTCCAGCAGAGTTGGACTTTTCTTCCGGTGGTTAGACTTTCCCATTCGAACGCAAACAATTCCTGACTTTCCTCTTCCAGAGGTATACAAAAGAAAGCATCCTTCAAATCCAGTACTGTAAAATAAACATTATTTTCAGGTGTTGATGATAACAGAGTGTATGGATTTGGAACTACCGGAGGCACATCAACTGTAATCCGGTTAATTTCTCTTAAATCCTGTACCAACCGATACTCCTGTATTCGGGGCTTCCTGACTGGCAAAATTGGAGTATTATTTTCAGATTGGCGTTCTCTTAATAGTCCACACTGAATAAAGTCGTTTATCAACAGTTCCAAACCTGTTCTGGCTTCCAACTTAATAGGATGTTGTCTTTTTCTTACTGGTTGTGCTCTGCGTTTCAATTCAGTTTTTACCAATACAGCATTTTTCGTTCTTCCCAGTCTCTTGGTTGCCCATACTGTAGGTATCACAGCGTCCAGGATCTCCTCTGGGATGTTGATATTCTCCCGTTGCTTTGCAGTCAATAAACAAAATTGTGCTTTCCAGGCAGTTTCTTGTGGTAGATGTAACTTTTCTATCATCTGGCAGAAAAGATGTAAAATAACCTTTTCTGATAGAAAAGGTTATTTGTGCTCTTAATTTACAAAGTAAATCTTGCCCTAGAAGAGGAATGGGGCACTCTGGCATATAGAGGAACTCATGAGATACCACTTTACCTCCAATTTTACATTCCATCGGTTTCAGAAATGGTTTCAAAGCTCGCTTTCCTGTGACCCCAACAATAGGCATATAAATATTACTTAAAGGTCCCGTACAGCTAGTCACTACAGAATGGGTGGCCCCCGTATCTATCAGAAAATCTACAATTTCATTCCCCAGCTGAACTGGAACCAGGGGATCAGCTGGGGAAACTTCAGTGTTCTCCCTGAGTCCCCGTCAATCTGAGTCTGAAGTTCCCAGCATAATCAGATAAGCCTCTTGTGTAGATCCCCCTCCTTGGGGAATCGGTTTCCTCTTTGGGCATTCATTTTTCCAATACCTGTCCTCCTTACAGTATGCACACTGATTTGATCCTAACAGACGACTTGCAACAGGGATAGAGCCAGGGTTCCAACCCTGGACTCTGCTTTTTGCCGACTTCCCTGCAGTTGCTGTGGCCAGTAATGTAGCCTGCAGCTTCCTGTCCTTTAATCTTTCCTTTTGTTTTTCCCCTTTCTCTGTTTCATCCCAATTATTATACACTTTATGAGCTATTTCTGTCAATTGGGATATAGACATTCCTCCTGCTCCATCCACCTTTTGTAGCTTTTTCCTTAGATCCGGGGCAGATTGTCCGATAAACAACATATTAAACATTCTCTGATTAGTCTCTTCCTCTGGATTCAAGTCAGTCCACTTTCTAGCTGTTTCACACAATCTCTCATAGAATGCTGAGGGGCTCTCATTATTCTCTTGTTTAATATCATAGAATTTTGCTAGATTTTTAGGTCTCAGAACCCCATGTTTTATCCCATATAAAATCAATTGTTGGTATTGTTTAATCATAGCCCTTGCTACAGTGGTATTGGGATCCCCTTCAGGATCATTGTTAGGCATAAACCTAGCAGGATCATCGTTGGCATTCTGCCTTTGATTTTCCTGTTTGGCTTTTTCCCTTACCAATTGTCTTTCTTCTGGAGTAAAAAGAGTGCTTAGCAGTGTCTGCATGTCTCCCCGCGCAAGGTAGCTCCACGAAGCTAGCACCTACCACCCGCTCTTGCACAAAACTTGAAATAAACTGATATCTCGGCTCTGTGTCCGTATTGGGTGTTGCACACCGGGTAACAAAGTCCGTTTGTGAGACAACACCATGAGCCGGTTGGAGTGAAGTGATGGGTGAACATCCCTGCTGGATTTTCAGACATGTTTCAGGGTGACGAGATGCAACCGAGGTCTACCATACAGGGGTGAGTATGGAATGTACTGGCCCTGTGATGTGCTTTCAGGTCTAACTTCTGCTCTGTTCCTGTGGCCTGGCACTGGCAGTGTCGCATCAGGCCCACACACCACATTCTCCAGAGGAAGGGCTGGGAGCTTCCTGCAGCCACATAGGTCCTATTGCCCACAAGACGTCTTCCCACAAGGCCAACTATAACTGCCGTATGCTGGTCATTGCCACACTGGAGCTGAAGTACGCCTTCTAGTGTCCTGTCGGGAATGACAGAAAGGACACCCAAGGGTGCCCTGACGATGTCAACTACTTGCACTTTACCACCTCTTGGCACTTAGGTTTGGAGTTGTCAGAGGCCAGACCAGTGTGAAGGGACTAATGGGGCGGTGCCCCAAGTATAGAGTGGGGTGATGGTGGGCCAGGCGGGGGTGCCAGGGGCACAGACAGGGAAAAATGTGGTCAAAGGTGGGGGAAGGTGAGAGGAAGCAGTTGTGGCTCTGTGGACTCCCATGTCCGTGGGGTTTTTCCCATCCTGGGTAAGTGGGCTGGGGAGACAGAGCTCCTGAGAACTGGAGCATATCCATGCAGCCCTGGCACCTCCCTACCAGCATCTCCCAGTGTCCATTTCTGCTGTTTCTCCTGCGTGGAATGGGAGAAGAGAGAGCCTGGTGAGACTGGTCCCCAGCAGGACAGCCCTGCAGCCCTGAAGGAAACAAAGACAACAACAGGTTGCAAGACATGAGAGGGAAGATTAGGAGTTGGGGGCAGCGTGGAGGATGGGATGGGTAGCTCTGCAGTGTGGAGAGGAGTATGGGGCAAGGGGCTAGGAGTGGGGTGGTCATTTCCACACCCTGGCACATATCACCTGCAAAGTCGTGAATGTGCTTGTGAGTCTTTCACAGAATCACAGGAAGGCTGAAGTTGGAAAGCACCTCCGGAGGTCATCTGGTCCATCCTGTCTGCTTAAGCAGGGCCACCTAGAGCCGGTTGCCCAAGACCACATCCGGACCGTTTTTTAATATCTCCAAGCATGGAGACTCCACAAACTCTCTGGGCAACCTGTGCCAGTCCTTGGTCACCATCACAGTGAAAATGTGCATCCCGATGTTCAGAAGGAGCATCCTGTGCTTCAGTTTGTGTGCATTGCCCTCTTGATCTGTCACTGCGCACCACTGGAAAGAGCCTGGCTCCGTCCTCTTCGCATTCTCTCTTTGCATGTTTCTATAAAGAGATGAGATGCCCACTGAGCCTTCCCTTCTCGAGGATAAACCGTCTCGACTGTCCCTGCCTTTCCTCAGGTGCAGCACAACGCTCCGTGTGTCTTGTTCCCCCGGGCAGGGGATGGGAGTGAGGCCAGGGCGGGCTGGGGGTGCGGGGCACGGGGAGGGTCCTGCGAGGGGACGCTGCGGGCCCACAGCCCGACCCTGGCGCTGGGGCTGGGCTGGGGCTGGGGCTGAGGCCGGCTGCGCCTGGCCGAGGCGCCGACTCCCTTCCGCAGGGCTCGGCAGGGCGACAAGCCGGGACAGCGCCGGAGCCGCGCTGGAGGCCAAGGGCCAGGAGCCTTCGTCTGCCGGGGCGCCGGGCTCCTCCTCTGCCCGAGACCCTGCCCCGCGGCCCGCCCCGCGGCCCCGCTTCTCCTCCCCCGGAGGGGCCGCGGCACCGGGGGGCCGGGCCGGGCCGGGCCGGGTCTGTTGGGGCGGGCAGAGGCGTCGGCGCTGCCGCGGCGAGGGGCCGAGCCGGCGGGGCGGGCAGGAGCGGGCCCGAGCGCGGCTGCGCTCGGCTCCTGTGCGGCTGCTGCCGGGCGCTTGGGTCCCGGCCGGCCCCGGCGCGGCAGGGCATGATGGCGCCCGGGCTGGGGCCGTGGCTCCTGGCCTTGTCCTTGGCCGCGGGGCCGGCAGGTGAGAGCCGGGCGGGGAGGGCAGCGAGCCCGGGGCTGGGCCCGGGGCTGGGGCTGCCCGCGGGCGGCCCTGCCCGTCGCGGGGCCGCGGGGCTGCGGCTGCTCCCGCGCCGGGCGCGCTGTTGGCCTGGCGCTCGCCTTCCTTAGCGGGGAAGCGGGGAGCGGGTGGCGCGGGCGGGACAGGGAGAGGGGAAGGCAGAGGCAGAGGCAGAGGCAGAGGCAGAGGCAGAGGGAGGCTTTCGGGCAGCCGGTCGGCCGGAGTGTCGGGAGCAGGCGCGGCTGAGCCCCGAGCAGGGCAGGCGGGGCATTGGGGCATTGCCCCGGGCGCGGGGGTTTGCCGGCAGAGAGGGGGGTGTGGGCTGTCGCTGTGTCGGGGCGGGGGGCGCCGGGGCGGCGGGGGAACGTCCTCGGGCCGTGGGCGCGCCCTGCCCGGCTGCCCGCGCTCTCCGTCCGCAGGGGTGTGGGCGCAGCTGAGGCTGGTGGAGGCCGGCGGAGGGCTGCGAGCGCCCGGGGACTCCGTGCTCCTCTCCTGCCGGGGGTCCGGCTTCACCTTCGAGGATTATGCAGTTCTGTGGTACCGTCAGGCACCCGGTGGCAGTCTCGAGTGGGTCTCCTACATCAGCTATGATTCCTCAATCATTAAATTCGGGCGGTCAGTGGAAGGTCGAGCCACGGCGTCCCGGGACAATTCCCAGTCCGAGTCGTCTCTGTCCCTGCGTGCCCTGCACCCCCGGGACTCTGCCCGCTACTTCTGTGCCGTTCCCACGGGGACAGGAAATCCAGCTGCGCTTTAACACAAACCTGCTGGGACCCAGCCCAGGGTGCGAGAGCTGTGGGGCAGGTGAGTGCTGCAATGTGTGTGGGGTCGCTCAGGGCTGTTCCCAGGCAATGAGGTGCCACCGCTGTGCACTGCAGGTATTCCTGGCCTTTCCTGCACACTGCAGGAATTTAAATTTATTGCCAATTAAAATAGAGTAGAATGATGAGAATTAATAAAGAACCCCAACCCTAAAAAAGTCGTCACCACTTTCCTGTTCTCCTTCGTCCTAGGCTCAGCTTTACTCCTTCATTTCCTTCCCCTCCCTGAGAGGCACAGGGGTGATAGGGAATGGGGTTTGGGGTCAGTTCATAACATTTCATCTCTATTACTCCTTCCTCCCTCCCATGGTCTGCAGTCTTTCATGAACAGATCCACGGTGGTTCCTTCCCAAGGGCTGCAGTCCTTTGGGATAAACCTGCTCGGGCGTGGGTTCTCCACAGGCCCCAGTTTCTGTCAGGGCATACTTACATGCTCTGGCGTGGGATCGTGCACAGGCTGCAAGGAAATACCTGCTCCACTGCGGTCTCTTCCACAGGCTGCAGGGCAATCTCTGCTGTGGCACCTGGAGTGCTCCTTCTTGCCTGACTTGGTGTTTGCAAGGTCGTTTCTCGCACTTTCTTTCCTCACTTCTCACAGTGCTGCACCCTGTTCTGACCTGTGGTGGGTTGACCTTGGCTGGATGCCAGGTGCCCACCAAGCAGCTCTGTCACTCCGGCTCCTTGCCTGGGCAGGGGAGAGGAAATATAACAAAAGGCTCATGGGTTGAGATAAAGACGGGGAGATCACTCAGCAATTACCGTCATGGGCAAAACAGACTCGACTTGGGGAACTTAATTGAATTTATTGCCAATCAGATCAGAGTAGGGTAATGAGAAGTAAGAACAAATCTTAAAACACAATCTCTATTGTCCCATACCTTTTCCCTGTTGGGGATCT
Organism: Ciconia boyciana; assembly: GCF_034638445.1. Taxonomy (NCBI): domain Eukaryota; kingdom Metazoa; phylum Chordata; class Aves; order Ciconiiformes; family Ciconiidae; genus Ciconia; species Ciconia boyciana. The sequence goes on from NC_132955.1 coordinate 7,918,528, forward strand.
GATGCTGAGCAGGCTGGAACAGTCTGTTTGTGGCATGGGGCAGTCCCTGGCTGCTTCCTGAGGAGGCCACCACTCCACTACAGCCCCCCGCTACCAAATCTGTGCAATGGACACCCCTGGACACAGGGGTGTCACAGCCCATCTCAGTGCTGAGTCAATGACTGCAGTGCCCGGGGAACAGATTGTGGACTGGTCGTGGCCGGGTGGTGTCACAGGTCCAGAGATGTGGGAAACCTGAGCAGAGCAGGCGTGTGAGCAGAGAGGAGGTGGGGAGAGGTGAGCAGGAGCTGCTCTGGCCGTGTGGGATCACGTGTGCACGGGGTCATTGCCCGACCCAGCTAAGTGGACAGGGATGGTGGAGGGGTTGGAGGATTGCACAAAGGAGAACTTAGCATGCCCTTGCACCCCTGTTTTTACAGAATGGTTGAGGTTGGAAGGGACCTGTGGAGGTCCTGTGGTCCAAGCCCCCTGCACAGCCAGGACGCGTAGAGCCGGTTGCCCAGGGCCATGACCAGGCAGCTTTTGAGTATCTGCAAGCATGGAGACTCCACAAGCTGCGTGGACAAGCTGTGCCAGTGCTTGATCACACTCACAGTGAAAGGGTGTTTCCTGAGGTTTAGAGGGAACCTCCTGTGTTTCAGTTTGTGCCCATTGCCTCTAGTCCTGTCACTGGCCCCATCTTTGCTGCACCCTCTCTTCAGCTATTTCTGTACGTTGATGAGATCCCTCCGGAGCCTTCTCTTCTCTGTTGTAAGTAGTCCCAGCTCTCTCAAGCCTTCATCGTAGCAGGTATGCTGCCTTCTCTTAATCATCTTTGTTGTCCTTCTTTACATCCATGGGACATAACGTGGTTGGAGAGACAGTTGTCAATATAGGCATAGTAGTTTCACAAGTTACATTGAGAAATACCATATTAACATTTAATCTAGGATTTTCCCTCACACAGCACCTGGAGTCTAGCATTAAACAGCAGCTGGTTTTATCAGAACACTCTGATTTTTTCCCTGCTTGTCAATTCTACCAGAATTACATCCTGAGCTGTATTTGTTTCACAGCAGAAAACGAGAGTCTCTCTTTCTGGTTCCCAAGGGACTGCAACAGCTACTTCCTGATAACCTAGGTAGACTCTCTTCCCTTTGTTATGGACAACTCTCATATTTTTGGGTTGTTTTTTTTTTAATACTTAGCCATGCTGTTGTGGTTGTCAGGGTTGTCTCGCTTCATCGTTCCTGTTGCAAGGGCTCTTCAGAAATCGGTTATTTGCCAGCTGGTTGGCTGTCCCTCACTCGTTTGACATGTGAGTGGTGTATTCAATTTTCTTTTCCTGAAACTTTGACAGCAAAGTAAGAACATAGTAGGACAGTATGCGGCCCTTCCCATTTCGATTCTAGCTTAGACTTTTGAGAAAATATCTTTACTAGAACTTTATCCCCAGGCTGTATATCATATACCTGTATTTCAGGTGGTGCAGACTGATACCTTTGAGCGCATTTTCTATGGTCTGCAAACTGTTTCTGCATACTTATAACCTACTGGGTCAACCATTCCTCTCCATCCAAGAGGCTGGACTTAGCTGGGACATAAATCCCTGGGATGGCCAAATGTCTCCCAAAGAGAAATTTCTGCTGGCGTTAGTCCTATGGATTGTTGGGGGCATTTTGCACATCCCACAGGGCTAAGTGCAATGCGTCCGGCTACTTCAAACCTATGTTTGTGGATATTTTTGCTATCTTTTCCTTTGAGGTTCTGTTCATTCTTTCCACCTGTCCCGAGGATTGTGAGTGATAGGGATTGTGCAAGTTCCTCTCTATACCTAGCGACTTACATAGTTGACCAATTATATTTCCTGTAAAGTGGGCACCCCCGTCTGATTCAGGTGATTCGGCAACTCCATATCTGGGGATAATTTCCTTCAATAACGCTTTAATTACTTCTCCTGTGTCCGCTTTTCTCATGGGGAATGCTTCTACCCAACCTGACAATTCACCTACTATAACTAATAACTGTTTGTATCCACTGGTGGATGGCATATCTGCGTAACATATTTGTAATTGCTGAAGAGGGAAATAGGCCCATGGTCGTCCCCGTAACTCTGAGCTTGGCTTGATACTTGGAAACTTCTGGCAGGTTGGGCAGCTACTGGTGATCCTTTTTGCGGCAACATAAACTCCTGGTGCTGCCCATATGTTTTGTACCTGTTTAGCCACCGCCTCTGCTCCTCCATGAACTTTGTCAAGAAACCACCTAGCCAAGGTAATTAAATACTTCTTTGCCAAAACCGTTTTTCCTCCAATTGTCCGTATTCCACTGTCGTCTTGTTCTGCTTCCCACTTTGCCCATTGTTTCTTTTCCTCTGCTGCAGAGTCCTTTTCATACATGGCTTTGGGGTCTCTTTAAATTTGGCCATTCATTCTGATTTTCCCTTGAGATTGCAACCATACACTCCCTCAGAGGTTGCTGGGCTGCAGCTTTCATAGCTGCATCAGCTGAGGCATTTCCTTCACTAATTTCTGTAGTATCTTTGGTATGGGCTGGGCAATGTAACACAGCAATTTGGGTAGTTGGACTGATTCCAGCAAATTGCTTATTTCCTCTCCATTGGATACCCTTTTCCCTGATGATGTGAAAAATCCTCGTTCTTTCCATAACATTCCTGTTGCATGGCGTACCCCAAAGGCATACCGAGATTCCATATAAATACTGACTCATTTTCCCTTTCCTAGATGAAAGGGGAAAAGCCTGCCTTTCCCTGTCCTGTGTGTGTCAAGGCTACCAGTTCCACTCCTTGTGCACTCAGCCTTGGTGGGAGTGGTTCAGCTTCCATCACGTGTCCTTGGCTGACCACGGCGTGCCCAGTCTTTCGTTGTCCATGCAAGTAGTAGGATGAGCCATCTACAGATAGAGCTAAATCTGGGTTCTGCAAAGGAACATCAGTTAAATTTGTCCGTGGTTTGCTAGAAGTAAGCATTACTTATTCGCACTGATGATGTTCCTCCACTTCATCAGGCAATGGTAACAACGTTGCAGCATTCAGGGTATTGCATCTTCACAGAGTATCATTATCTGCCATTAGGAGAATTAGTTCATACCTATGACAATGCTTGAGTCGCGTATTGCTTCATTAGTATTTCTGCTTTGTGTGGGACATAAACTGTCACTGGATGTCCTGAGATAAGTGGGCGACTCTTCTCCAATATAGCCGCTGCTGCCGCTACTGATTTCATACAGGCTGGTGCCCCTGCCGCCACTGGATCAAGCTGAGTTGACTAATAGGCGACTGGCCTGTGATGCGGGCCCAGTTTATTGCGTTATTACTCCACTGGCTATCCCTTTTTGCTCATGTAGATGCAAATTAAAGGTTTTTGTATAGTCTGTGAATCCAAGGGCGGGAGCTGATGCCGAAGCTCCTTTTATCATTTTAAAAGCTTGCTCCCTTTCCGGACCCCATGCAATAGGTTCTACCTCCTCATTTCTCATGGTTTCTGTCAGTGATCCTGTTAATTCTCCCAACCCAGGAATTGACAACATCCCACAGCTCCAAGGAGCCCTCACAACTGTTTCTTTGTGACCAGATGCGGAAGCTTTATTCTAGCTTCTATTCTTTCTGGGTCTATTACCCTCTGCTCTTCCCTTAGGCTAAACCCTAGATATTTAACTTCCTTCTGACACAGATGAAGTTTGGATGGAGATACACGATGACCTTTCTCTGCTAAGGCAGTACATAGATGAATAGTGTCTTTTATACAGGCACCCTCATCTTTATTTGCTATTAGCAAATGGTCTACATATTGTACAAGGGCTGATCTGCCCGGTAATTTTATGCCTCTCAAGTAATTTCTCAGTATTTTTGAAAAAATTATAGGAGACCCTACAAACGCTTGTGGGAGACATGTCCAGATTAATTGTTGTCCTTTCCACATAAAAGCAAACAAAACCTGGGTGTCCTTCTCTAAAGGGATGCTAAAGAAGGCAGCCGTTAGATGAATCACAGTAAATTATCTTGCCCAATGTGGTATTTGTAAAAGTATGGTAGAGGGATCGGGCACTACTGGATGAGAAGTCACTATGTGCTGATTAACTACCCGTAGATCTTGCACAAAACGGTATTGCGGGTCCTCATCTTCATCTAATCCATTCTTTTGTACGGGGAGTATAGGAGTATTATACAGTGACACACACACCTTCAGAATTCCTTGGGCTAAATACCCGTCTATTTGCTTTTGAATGCTCCTCTCAGCTTCTTGGGGAGTCGGATACTGTTCCACAGCCAGAGAGGGGTTTCCTCTCTTTGTTTTTATGTTTCCGGGTTGAGCTGAAGCTGGTAATCCCACATCCATGCTAGTTTTACTGCACAGCTTTGTTGGTACGGATTTCAATACCTGAGGTATTTTTAGCTCATTATTTGGACTTCCAGTGACTACAGTCATTCCCATGATTATTAAATCTCTTCCTTCAGGTGTCAAGTGTAATTCTACATCTAAAGGCTGCAAGAGATCTCTCCCTAACAGGGGTACTGGGGAGTCCTCTGCCAATACAAATCACCCCCCTATACTCTTGTTTCCTATGGTTACTAATAGGGGTTTACTCCAATTCTGCTTTCTCTGTGCTGTGACTCCATGTATTAAAATTCTGTGTGTGGTCTGAGACCCTCTGGGGATAAAATTCAAAAGGGGTAATGTAGCTCCTGTATCTACCAAGAATTCAACTTCACAACCTTCAGCTTTACCTGTAATATGTTCCTGCTGATCCAACTGTGTTAAAAAATATGTTATAGGACCAAAAATGCAAGGTATTGCAGACATAGTGTTAAAAAAATGTCCGATATGTTGTGCTAACAATCCAAAGGTGGAAAAGAAAACAATAGGATGAAATGTAAAAGGAGGAGTAATGCCCGGGGAGCAGTGGCAAATAGATTTTTCAGTGTTCCCTAGATGTAACCAGTATAAATATTTGTTAGTCCTGGTAGATACTTTTTCTGGTAGGCCTGAAGCTTTCCCCTGTCACACCAATAAGGCAAGAGAGTTAATTAAAGTAATGTTAAAAGTAATAATTCCTAGATTTGATATTCCAGAAGGAATATCTTCTGACAGTAGAGCTCATTTCATAGCATAAGTAGTACAGGGAGTATCAAAAATTTTGAAGATAAAATGGGATCTCCATACCCCATGGAGACCTCAATCCAGTGGAAAGATAGAGCAAATGAATCCAACTCTTAAGAGGCAAATTTCAAAATTATGTCAGGAAGCTCACCTGAAATGGGTAGAAGCATTACCTTTGGTCATATTGAGAGTTAGGGTAACCCCAAGAATCAGAGAAAGAGTAAGCCCCTTTGAGATAACCTATGGAAAACCATATCATACTAATGCACTCACAATAAAAGAGGATCAAATGTACATGAAAGGACAGGAAACAGTTAAAGAGTATTGAATTTCTCTTTTGCAGATCTTATCTGCATGACCTAGGTACGTAAATCAGAGGACATCTTTGCCTTTGGACACCCCTGTCCATCCTTTTCAGCCGGGAGACCTTGTCTACATCCGAACTTGGAAGACGAGGCACTAAAGGAAAAGTGGAAACAGGATGGCTTAGTAAGATTTTACATGGTTTAGGATTCTCCCTGACAGGATGGTTACAAAGTCTGTTACAGAATTTAATTATCTTTGTAATAATTATAATAATTGTTTGTGTCATGTTTGGTTGTTTTAAAAAGTCTAATCACTAGACAAACATCTCAATCCTATGTGTTAGTGATACAAAATGGAGGTGAAACTTGTTGAAAAATTGGATTTCGGTAAGTCTCAAAGGGGGGAATTGTTGTAATAATCAAATGTAAGTATACAATTCACATAATGTTGATGTTGCTATAGAAATCCAGTGTAGAGCCCTACCCTATCTCCATAGGAACTTAGACAATGTACCTTTGGCTAATAAGCAGGATGTGGCTGTCGAAAGCAGAAGTCTAACTGATGCATTACTAGTCTAGTTAGTAAACCAAACCGTGAAGAACTGCTTAGATCTGCCAAACAAAGTAGGAAAGTAGGGGAAAGGTAATTCCGGCAGGGGGAGATCACGACCACGGCCTCACAGACCACCTCCCCCAATTATACCACTGGCTCAAGTGATGAAGTTGAAGAAGAACAAGTAAGCATGTGTACTATTTTACATGCTGGGTAAAGAGACTTTAACCAATCATTTAATAGAAGAATACTGCATATGTGTTAGGAGGTTGAATATGTTACTGCTTTGTGTATAAATAACTGTTAATTTGAAAGCTGTGTGTGCTGTCTTGGGACAGGCACCCATATCTGCGCAAATATGCAATAAAATACCGCTGCTCTGTGTGTGTATTGGCATTTTGAACACCGGGTAAACAAACCCCGATTTTTGGGACAATAATTGGGTTACCCGCATATTAAAAATTCCCAGTCCTTCTGCTTCCCCTTCAAGATCTGCAGGGTTTCTTCCCTTCAGTCATTGTGATGTGAATCTTCCCGGGCCAATTCTTCCCAGTGATGACTTCTGTCTTTTGCCCTCTCCCACAGCCCGAGTGGGCATTCCCACTGCATATGCTATAAATTCCCACAATAATAACACTCCCTTCCAACATTCCTTCCCGATCCCCTTTGTTTTTTTCCTAGTCTTAGCTCAGACCTAGTATCTGGTCTCCTCCCCCCGCCCACACCACCCCATCTCTCATTTGCCAATGCCTTGCTAAAGCCGTGGCCAGTAAATTTGCCTCCCGCTCTTTTACTTTCTTCCTTTCTTTAGCCTGCTCAGCTTTTTGCCTTTCCTTGCACTTGTCGTATACAATCACAGCAATACTCAAAATCTCTTGTAAATTCTCTCCCTGCCACCCGGGCATGTGTTCTTTAAAGTAATTCTGTATATCAAGGGCCGCCTGATCCACAGTGACACTAATTGCGAGCGCGTCATTAAAATTCTGCGGCGTCATTCCTCTGTGTTTTAACAAAGCTTGTCGGAGTCATCCCCAAAAATCACCAGGATGCTCCTCAGGTCTCTGCCTGCATTCTTGTACTTTAGTCCAGTTCCCCTAGTTCCCCACATGCTCTAATGGCTTCTACCAAATTCTGGAGCCCTGTCTGACAAACGGCTCCATCCCTGCATCATTATAGTCCCAGTTTGGACCATTCGCTGGCCAGGGGTTTCTGTTTCCTCCCGCCTGTTAGCCGATTCAGCATCCTTCCTCATTATTTTCTCCCTTTCGTCAGCGTGAAAGAGTTCCCTTTTGAGCATTTGAGTGTCACTCCCATTCGGATTATACTCCGTCCATATATTCCAGAATAATTGGGCACACCTCTCGGTGTCTTCCCTTAGGCAGGGCATCTTACTTCCCCACAATGCTAAGTCACCAGGTTTCCAGGGCTGGTTCTATGAAAGGTTAATACTGGCGCAGTCTCCGCCGGGGCCCCAGGGTGCACAGCAGCAGGATTAGGACCATGAGTCATAGTCACAGGGAAGAGCCCGGCAGCCGCAGGGTTAAGAAGAGGAGAGTCGGAAGAAGACATTTTTGGTTGGGTAGCTTCTGCTACTGCTACAATTACCCCCTTTTTTTCTTTTTTGACTTTTGTCCTGGAAGTCTTTCTCTCCCCAGACCACTCATGCCATACATACCAGTAATCCATTTGGTATGGGTACCTATCCTGCAGCTACTGTCTCAAATACATTAATTTGTGTAGATCCATTCCTGTAATAAATGGCCATTCACCTTGGTATAATTTGATGGCGCGCTTTTAGATAATTCCACTGTACCATAAAATTTCTCCCAATTCTGTAAGACCTCGGCCAAGGGCGTCCCCTTTTCTACGCTGGGTGCATTTCCCATTTCTTTTCCTGTATCAGAGTCTCACTTATGTGCGTTTTACGCTGGTCAGGCCACATACCAACTTTTTCTTCTTGTATGCTTTATGCTGACCAGGCCATGCACTAACTCTTTTCTTCTTGTGTGGTTTATGCTGATCAGGCCACACACCACCCCAATCACTAGTCTCAAGTCTGCTCAGGGAATTTTAACCCTCACTTTTCAGAGCCTCCTGCCCTAAAGGTCCCAGGTGAATTCACCCGCTGCCTGCAGTTGGATGTTTGGAGGTGGGAGGATCCGAGGGTGCTGGCCTAGGGTCCCATCTGGGTCGCCAAACTGTTAAAGGAGAAGCCACTGCCTGAGCATTCACACACCATTGAGGGAGTCGCACACACACCACCCGAGACTTTAACTGCCAGGACCCGAGTCCCTTCACAGCAGGCAGCTCCACTGAGCTGATGGGTGCCCCTTTTCGACTCCTCGCTCACACACACACTCTCGCTCTCGGGCACTTTCTCTCCCCTCTGGCTCGACCCTAGGTTTCCTGAAGCAGCGTCTCCGATAGGACGTACGCCAGATGAATTTGTTGATTGGTACAGCGGTGAAAACAGCTCGAGCTGGGTTCCTCCAGAGAGAGACCCAGAACAAAGAAATCCCTGGGTAATTATACCCTTACAATTTAAATTCCCCTCCCCTCACGAGACAGTTTGGACCAACAGTAGTATTTGGGTCTGGGGTCTTCCCGTTCTTCATTGGGTCCTTTCATCATCTCTAGGCGGGCCGTTTCATCTCTTATCTCTAAGGTTGTAGATTCTACTGAGACTGTAGCTTCCTTATCTTGCTGGTTTGCACCAGTTTGGGGGCCTTCCTTCATGTAGCCAAGTAAAAGTTCAGTATATGGTCAGTGGATTTGGGTGAAAGTTCAGCGCTTCAGTAAGCCTCGCTGCTAATGCTAGGTATTGGATTCCGTCTGGGTTAGGAAGGGACTACTGCAACATAGGGTTCCCCCTCCCAATCGTAGCACTCCAGACACCTCTCTCTTCATGCAATGTTTCACATACTCTGAGTGAACTGCTAGCTGTAATTCTTAACTGTTTGGAGTAATTCTGGTAATTCTGGGCACCTACATTGCAATCCCAGGAAAGGTTGTATTTGTTTCCTTTTCAGGACTTGTCCATGTAAGGAGAGCAGACACTACAGATGGCGTACAGCTGTGAAACAGTAACAAAAGTTCGATTAGCTAGCTAATGCACCAGCATAACCGTTACCCAGCACCTGGAGCTGTAGTAAAGATAAAAACATGCATCGTTGTAGACACCACACGGATGGCAACTCCAGGCTGTTCCACTAGGACTTGCCAGCTCAGTTCCTCCTGCGACAGGGAAATGTGCAGCACAGCGCATTGTAGATTTTCCTGAGCAATGTGCAGCCCAATATAAGCCTGTGCCCTCTCAGGTCAACTTATTAGGTGGATCACCAAGTCGTCCCTGGAAAACAGTCTTCTGGTTAGGACCACTAGAGGCACCCAAAGCGCTTGAGCTTTGGCCAATGTGTTTCCCATTTCCATCATTTCCACTTGGTCTGTTGCCATTACTGTCTCACAAATTGAGTTCATTACGCAGTGCGCAACACCCAGTACACACAGAGAGCCGAGATACCAGTTTATTTCAAGTTTTGCGCAAGACCGGGTGCTAGGTGATAGCTCCACCAAGCTAGCACACGGCTCGTTCACGCAGGTAAAATATTTATACAGTCTAGTTATACATATGCATAAGTAATTATGCAAAGCAGTTTTCTATTGGTCTACATTCTTGTCTCAATCTTAAAGCTACAGTGCTACTTTAATATTCTGCGCATGCTCAAAGGTGAGGGGTCTCTGCTTGGGTCGGGGTCTCCAGCTCAAGGGGTGTGATTTTTAGCATTATAATGAGGATAGTTCGTGTGAGGGTTCTTCTTACCACACTTCTATTAGTAGCTTCAGATGGTTCCCAAAACATCTTAATTAACTTACGCATTTCTCCAGGATATATTTCACTTCCCAAGGACAATAATTTTAATTAGATGTTCCACATTCCAGTCTGAATCCTCCTTATCAATGTTACGTAAGTCCTGGCCTTCCACCAGCTCCTGACTGACTACAATTCCCCCCTCTGAGACTATCTAAGGATATATTTTTTAGATAAGTCTTACTTTCTCCTCAGGTTCTTTAGCAAATGCTAAGCAACATCTGCAGGTGCACTGTAGTAACACATATAGACATACAAAGATATGTTAATAATATTATTGTTCCCAGTATTATAAGAAAATACAGAAATAATTCCCTTTGAACACAATCCATATGGGGTATGTATTCTATCTGAGTCCAAGTGCAGTTCATTTAATTCCGAGTCAGCTTCCGTTTCAGTGGTGCTTTTTCTCCGCTGTCCGCTCTTCCGGAGGGGAGGTTTTCACCCGTGTGTAGTGAATCCAAAAATCTACTCCTTTTACTTTGATAGCTGTGGGAGTAATTAGCAATGCCAAATATGGTCCCTCCTAACGTTCTTTCAAAGTTTCGTCTTTCCAGGTTCGGACGTAGACTTGGTCTCCTGGTTGAAAGATCCGTACTGGAGTGTCTAGTGGAACAGGCGTTCTCTCATTCAGGTACCTATGAAGGGAAGACAAAGTATGCCCTAATGACAGCAGATATTCAGTTAGTATTTGGTCTCCACTGACATGCATTTGATCACTCTTTCCTGTTAGTTTATTTACAGAATACAGTTTACCATACAGAATTTCAAAAGGACTAACCCTCTCCCTAACTCTAGGAGTAATCCTGATTCTTAGTAATGCTATAGGTAGAATTTCTGTCCCTTTCATTTGGGTTTCCTGGCATAATTTTGAAATTTGTCTCTTTAAAGTTTGATTCATCCGCTCTACTTTCCCACTGGATTGTGGTCTCCAAGGGGTATGTAAATTCCAATCAAATTGTAAAAACTTGGCAAGCTCTTATAGGGTTTTAGCAATAAAATGGGGCCCATTATCTGAGGCCATTCCTTCAGGGATACCAAATCTAGGGCTTATTTCTTTCAACAGTACTCTACCTCTCTAGCTTTGTTGGTTCGACATGGGAAAGCTTCTGGCCATCCAGAAAAGGTGTCTACCAATATCAATAAGTATTTAAATTGATTACACTTTGGTAGCTCAGAGAAATCTATTTGCCAGTACTCCCCTGGCATTTGTCCCCTTTTGACCTGTCCTGGAGGAGGTCTTTTCTGTATCTTTGGATTGTTCTTGGAACATATCGAGCACTGCTTTACAGTAGCATTAGCCAGTTTTTGCATTCTCGGTCCTGTGGCATATCGTCCGATGTCTGCTATTACTGCATCTGCGCCCATATGGGTTTCTTGATGAGTCCTTTTTATTAATTCCCTCATTAGTGGGGCAGTGACTATTATTTGTCCAGTATCAGTTGTCCACCATCCATCCTGGGTTTTGGTACAGTTTAGAAGTTTGCTAATTGATTGTCCTTTTCCGCATATATTGGAGGATCCAGTAAAATTCTTCCAGTTGGAATTAAAGCCCCCACCTTAGAATCTGTAAAAGCTACCCTTTTTGCTCTCTCGTCAGCTTTTCGATTTCCACTAATAATATCTGTTTGTCCTTTCTGATGGGCTTTACATTGCATTACAGACACTTCCTTTGGCTTGAGAATGGCCTGTAATAAATTTAAAACTGCCTTTCCATGTTTAATTGGAGTTCCTTGGAAAGATAACAGTCCTCTTTCTTTCCGTATGGCTCCATGGGCATGTATCACTCCAAAGGCATATTTTGAGTCCATATATATGTTTACTCTCATATTTTCAGACAATTCCAGTGCTCCGGTTAGTGCAACGATCTCTGATGTATTAACAGGTCTTTCGCCCTGTGAAGCTTCAAAACCCAGGTATTCCACAGTTGTTTGCACAATCTGGGCTTTCTTTTGTGATACTCTGTATCCAGCTAGTCCCAAGAAGTTTAATAGATTGATGGTGGCTCTTTTGCATTCTTGTTCTGAGGCGGTCCCTATCAATATATCACCTACATACTGTAGCAAAGTAACAGAAGGATGCTCACCTTGCCAGTCTGCCAGTTCTTGAGCTAGTACGTTACCGAACAGGGTAGGGCTGTTCTTAAATCCCTGGCGTAGCACAGTCCAGCAGAGTTGGACTTTTCTTCCGGTGGTTAGACTTTCCCATTCGAACGCAAACAATTCCTGACTTTCCTCTTCCAGAGGTATACAAAAGAAAGCATCCTTCAAATCCAGTACTGTAAAATAAACATTATTTTCAGGTGTTGATGATAACAGAGTGTATGGATTTGGAACTACCGGAGGCACATCAACTGTAATCCGGTTAATTTCTCTTAAATCCTGTACCAACCGATACTCCTGTATTCGGGGCTTCCTGACTGGCAAAATTGGAGTATTATTTTCAGATTGGCGTTCTCTTAATAGTCCACACTGAATAAAGTCGTTTATCAACAGTTCCAAACCTGTTCTGGCTTCCAACTTAATAGGATGTTGTCTTTTTCTTACTGGTTGTGCTCTGCGTTTCAATTCAGTTTTTACCAATACAGCATTTTTCGTTCTTCCCAGTCTCTTGGTTGCCCATACTGTAGGTATCACAGCGTCCAGGATCTCCTCTGGGATGTTGATATTCTCCCGTTGCTTTGCAGTCAATAAACAAAATTGTGCTTTCCAGGCAGTTTCTTGTGGTAGATGTAACTTTTCTATCATCTGGCAGAAAAGATGTAAAATAACCTTTTCTGATAGAAAAGGTTATTTGTGCTCTTAATTTACAAAGTAAATCTTGCCCTAGAAGAGGAATGGGGCACTCTGGCATATAGAGGAACTCATGAGATACCACTTTACCTCCAATTTTACATTCCATCGGTTTCAGAAATGGTTTCAAAGCTTGCTTTCCTGTGACCCCAACAATAGGCATATAAATATTACTTAAAGGTCCCGTACAGCTAGTCACTACAGAATGGGTGGCCCCCGTATCTATCAGAAAATCTACAATTTCATTCCCCAGCTGAACTGGAACCAGGGGATCAGCTGGGGAAACTTCAGTGTTCTCCCTGAGTCCCCGTCAATCTGAGTCTGAAGTTCCCAGCATAATCAGATAAGCCTCTTGTGTAGATCCCCCTCCTTGGGGAATCGGTTTCCTCTTTGGGCATTCATTTTTCCAATACCTGTCCTCCTTACAGTATGCACACTGATTTGATCCTAACAGACGACTTGCAACAGGGATAGAGCCAGGGTTCCAACCCTGGACTCTGCTTTTTGCCGACTTCCCTGCAGTTGCTGTGGCCAGTAATGTAGCCTGCAGCTTCCTGTCCTTTAATCTTTCCTTTTGTTTTTCCCCTTTCTCTGTTTCATCCCAATTATTATACACTTTATAAGCTATTTCTGTCAATTGGGATATAGACATTCCTCCTGCTCCATCCACCTTTTGTAGCTTTTTCCTTAGATCCGGGGCAGATTGTCCGATAAACAACATATTAAACATTCTCTGATTAGTCTCTTCCTCTGGATTCAAGTCAGTCCACTTTCTAGCTGTTTCACACAATCTCTCATAGAATGCTGAGGGGCTCTCATTATTCTCTTGTTTAATATCATAGAATTTTGCTAGATTTTTAGGTCTCAGAACCCCATGTTTTATCCCATATAAAATCAATTGTTGGTATTGTTTAATCATAGCCCTTGCTACAGTGGTATTGGGATCCCCTTCAGGATCATTGTTAGGCATAAACCTAGCAGGATCATCGTTGGCATTCTGCCTTTGATTTTCCTGTTTGGCTTTTTCCCTTACCAATTGTCTTTCTTCTGGAGTAAAAAGAGTGCTTAGCAGTGTCTGCATGTCTCCCCGCGCAAGGTAGCTCCACGAAGCTAGCACCTACCACCCGCTCTTGCACAAAACTTGAAATAAACTGATATCTCGGCTCTGTGTCCGTATTGGGTGTTGCACACCGGGTAACAAAGTCCGTTTGTGAGACAACACCATGAGCCGGTTGGAGTGAAGTGATGGGTGAACATCCCTGCTGGATTTTCAGACATGTTTCAGGGTGACGAGATGCAACCGAGGTCTACCATACAGGGGTGAGTATGGAATGTACTGGCCCTGTGATGTGCTTTCAGGTCTAACTTCTGCTCTGTTCCTGTGGCCTGGCACTGGCAGTGTCGCATCAGGCCCACACACCACATTCTCCAGAGGAAGGGCTGGGAGCTTCCTGCAGCCACATAGGTCCTATTGCCCACAAGACGTCTTCCCACAAGGCCAACTATAACTGCCGTATGCTGGTCATTGCCACACTGGAGCTGAAGTACGCCTTCTAGTGTCCTGTCGGGAATGACAGAAAGGACACCCAAGGGTGCCCTGACGATGTCAACTACTTGCACTTTACCACCTCTTGGCACTTAGGTTTGGAGTTGTCAGAGGCCAGACCAGTGTGAAGCCACTAATCCGGGCGGGGGGCAAATATAGAGTGGGGTGATGGTGGGCCAGGCGGGGTGCCAGGGGCACAGACAGGGAAAAATGTGGTCAAAGGTGGGGAAGGTGAGAGGAAGCAGTTGTGGCTCTGTGGACTCCCATGTCCGTGGGGTTTTTCCCATCCTGGGTAAGTGGGCTGGGGAGACAGAGCTCCTGAGAACTGGAGCATATCCATGCAGCCCTGGCACCTCCCTACCAGCATCTCCCAGTGTCCATTTCTGCTGTTTCTCCTGCGTGGAATGGGAGAAGAGAGAGCCTGGTGAGACTGGTCCCCAGCAGGACAGCCCTGCAGCCCTGAAGGAAACAAAGACAACAACAGGTTGCAAGACATGAGAGGGAAGATTAGGAGTTGGGGGCAGCGTGGAGGATGGGATGGGTAGCTCTGCAGTGTGGAGAGGAGTATGGGGCAAGGGGCTAGGAGTGGGGTGGTCATTTCCACACCCTGGCACATATCACCTGCAAAGTCGTGAATGTGCTTGTGAGTCTTTCACAGAATCACAGGAAGGCTGAAGTTGGAAAGCACCTCCGGAGGTCATCTGGACCATCCTGTCTGCTTCAGCAGGGCCACCTAGAGCCGGTTGCCCAAGACCACATCCGGACCGTTTTTTAATATCTCCAAGCATGGAGACTCCACAAACTCTCTGGGCAACCTGTGCCAGTCCTTGGTCACCATCACAGTGAAAATGTGCATCCCGATGTTCAGAAGGAGCATCCTGTGCTTCAGTTTGTGTGCATTGCCCTCTTGATCTGTCACTGCGCACCACTGGAAAGAGCCTGGCTCCGTCCTCTTCGCATTCTCTCTTTGCATGTTTCTATAAAGAGATGAGATGCCCACTGAGCCTTCCCTTCTCGAGGATAAACCGTCTCGACTGTCCCTGCCTTTCCTCAGGTGCAGCACAACGCTCCGTGTGTCTTGTTCCCCCGGGCAGGGGATGGGAGTGAGGCCAGGGCGGGCTGGGGGTGCGGGGCACGGGGAGGGTCCTGCGAGGGGACGCTGCGGGCCCACAGCCCGACCCTGGCGCTGGGGCTGGGCTGGGGCTGGGGCCGGCTGCGCCTGGCCGAGGCGCCGACTCCCTTCCGCAGGGCTCGGCAGGGCGACAAGCCGGGACAGCGCCGGAGCCGCGCTGGAGGCCAAGGGCCAGGAGCCTTCGTCTGCCGGGGCGCCGGGCTCCTCCTCTGCCCGAGACCCTGCCCCGCGTCCCGCCCCGCGGCCCCGCTTCTCCTCCCCCGGAGGGACCGCGGCACCGGGGGGCCGGGCCGGGCCGGGCCGGGTCTGTTGGGGCGGGCAGAGGCGTCGGCGCTGCCGCGGCGAGGGGCCGAGCCGGCGGGGCGGGCAGGAGCGGGCCCGAGCGCGGCTGCGCTCGGCTCCTGTGCGGCTGCTGCCGGGCGCTTGGGTCCCGGCCGGCCCCGGCGCGGCAGGGCATGATGGCGCCCGGGCTGGGGCCGTGGCTCCTGGCCTTGTCCTTGGCCGCGGGGCCGGCAGGTGAGAGCCGGGCGGGGAGGGCAGCGAGCCCGGGGCTGGGCCCGGGGCTGGGGCTGCCCGCGGGCGGCCCTGCCCGTCGCGGGGCCGCGGGGCTGCGGCTGCTCCCGCGCCGGGCGCGCTGTTGGCCTGGCGCTCGCCTTCCTTGGCGGGGAAGCGGGGAGCGGGTGGCGCGGGCGGGAGAGGGAGAGGGAAGGCAGAGGCAGAGGCAGAGGCAGAGGCAGAGGCAGAGGCAGAGGGAGGCTTTCGGGCAGCCGGTCGGCCGGAGTGTCGGGAGCAGGCGCGGCTGAGCCCCGAGCAGGGCAGGCGGGGCATTGCCCCGGGCGCGGGGGTTTGCCGGCAGAGAGGGGGGTGTGGGCTGTCGCTGTGTCGGGGCGGGGGGCGCCGGGGCGGCGGGGGAACGTCCTCGGGCCGTGGGCGCGCCCTGCCCGGCTGCCCGCGCTCTCCGTCCGCAGGGGTGTGGGCGCAGCTGAGGCTGGTGGAGGCCGGCGGAGGGCTGCGAGCGCCCGGGGACTCCGTGCTCCTCTCCTGCCGGGGGTCCGGCTTCACCTTCGGGAATTATGCAGTTCGGTGGTACCGTCAGGCACCCGGTGGCAGTCTCGAGTGGGTCTCCTACATCAGCTATGATTCCTCAATCATTAAATTCGGGCGGTCAGTGGAAGGTCGAGCCACGGCGTCCCGGGACAATTCCCAGTCCGAGTCGTCTCTGTCCCTGCGTGCCCTGCACCCCCGGGACTCTGCCCGCTACTTCTGTGCCGTTCCCACGGGGACA
This sequence comes from Ciconia boyciana, assembly GCF_034638445.1. Taxonomy (NCBI): domain Eukaryota; kingdom Metazoa; phylum Chordata; class Aves; order Ciconiiformes; family Ciconiidae; genus Ciconia; species Ciconia boyciana. Next base: position 7,935,108 of record NC_132955.1, read on the forward strand.
GGAAATCCAGCTGCGCTTTAACACAAACCTGCTGGGACCCAGCCCAGGGTGCGAGAGCTGTGGGGCAGGTGAGTGCTGCAATGTGTGTGGGGTCGCTCAGGGCTGTTCCCAGGCAATGAGGTGCCACCGCTGTGCACTGCAGGTATTCCTGGCCTTTCCTGCACACTGCAGGAATTTAAATTTATTGCCAATTAAAATAGAGTAGAATGATGAGAATTAATAAAGAACCCCAACCCTAAAAAAGTCGTCACCACTTTCCTGTTCTCCTTCGTCCTAGGCTCAGCTTTACTCCTTCATTTCCTTCCCCTCCCTGAGAGGCACAGGGGTGATAGGGAATGGGGTCTGGGGTCAGTTCATAACATTTCATCTCTATTACTCCTTCCTCCCTCCCATGGTCTGCAGTCTTTCATGAACAGATCCACGGTGGTTCCTTCCCAAGGGCTGCAGTCCTTTGGGATAAACCTGCTCGGGCGTGGGTTCTTCACAGACCCCAGTTTCTGTCAGGGCATACTTACATGCTCTGGCGTGGGATCGTGCACAGGCTGCAGGGAAATACCTGCTCCACTGTGGTCTCTTCCACAGGCTGCAGGGCAATCTCTGCTGTGGCACCTGGAGTGCTCCTTCTTGCCTGACTTGGTGTTTGCAAGGTCGTTTCTCGCACTTTCTTTCCTCACTTCTCACAGTGCTGCACCCTGTTCTGACCTGTGGTGGGTTGACCTTGGCTGGATGCCAGGTGCCCACCAAGCAGCTCTGTCACTCCGGCTCCTTGCCTGGGCAGGGGAGAGGAAATATAACAAAAGGCTCATGGGTCGAGATAAGGACGGGGAGATCACTCAGCAATTACCGTCATGGGCAAAACAGACTCGACTTGGGGAACTTAATTGAATTTATTGCCAATCAGATCAGAGTAGGGTAATGAGAAGTAAGAACAAATCTTAAAACACAATCTCTGTTGTCCTATACCTTTTCCCTGTTGGGGATCTGATGCTGAGCAGGCTGGAACAGTCTGTTTGTGGCATGGGGCAGTCCCTGGCTGCTTCCTGAGGAGGCCACCACTCCACTACAGCCCCCCGCTACCAAATCTGTGCAATGGACACCCCTGGACACAGGGGTGTCACAGCCCATCTCAGTGCTGAGTCAATGACTGCAGTGCCTGGGGAACAGATTGTGGACTGGTCGTGGCCGGGTGGTGTCACAGGTCCAGAGATGTGGGAAACCTGAGCAGAGCAGGCGTGTGAGCAGAGAGGAGGTGGGGAGAGGTGAGCAGGAGCTGCTCTGGCCGTGTGGGATCACGTGTGCACGGGGTCATTGCCCGTCCCAGCTAAGTGGACAGGGATGGTGGAGGAGTTGGAGGATTGCACAAAGGAGAACTTAGCATGCCCTTGCACCCCTGTTTTTACAGAATGGTTGAGGTTGGAAGGGACCTGTGGAGGTCCTGTGGTCCAAGCCCCTGCACAGCCAGGACGCGTAGAGCCGGTTGCCCAGGGCCATGACCAGGCAGCTTTTGAGTATCTGCAAGCATGGAGACTCCACAAGCTGCGTGGACAAGCTGTGCCAGTGCTTGATCACACTCACAGTGAAAGGGTGTTTCCTGAGGTTTAGAGGGAACCTCCTGTGTTTCAGTTTGTGCCCATTGCCTCTAGTCCTGTCACTGGCCCCATCTTTGCTGCACCCTCTCTTCAGCTATTTCTGTACGTTGATGAGATCCCTCCGGAGCCTTCTCTTCTCTGTTGTAAGTAGTCCCAGCTCTCTCAGCCCTTCATCGTAGCAGGTATGCTGCCTTCTCTTAATCATCTTTGTTGTCCTTCTTTACATCCATGGGACATAACGTGGTTGGAGAGACAGTTGTCAATATAGGCATAGTAGTTTCACAAGTTACATTGAGAAATACCATATTAACATTTAATCTAGGATTTTCCCTCACACAGCACCTGGAGTCTAGCATTAAACAGCAGCTGGTTTTATCAGAACACTCTGATTTTTTCCCTGCTTGTCAATTCTACCAGAATTACATCCTGAGCTGTATCTGTTTCACAGCAGAAAACGAGAGTCTCTCTTTCTGGTTCCCAAGGGACTGCAACAGCTACTTCCTGATAACCTAGGTAGACTCTCTTCCCTTTGTTATGGACAACTCTCATATTTTTGGGTTGGTTTTTTTTTAATACTTAGCCATGCTGTTGTGGTTGTCAGGGTTGTCTCGCTTCATCGTTCCTGTTGCAAGGGCTCTTCAGAAATCGGTTATTTGCCAGCTGGTTGGCTGTCCCTCACTCGTTTGACATGTGAGTGGTGTATTCAATTTTCTTTTCCTGAAACTTTGACAGCAAAGTAAGAACATAGTAAGACAGTATGCGGCCCTTCCCATTTCAATTCTAGCTTAGACTTTTGAGAAAATATCTTTACTAGAACTTTATCCCCAGGCTGTATATCATATACCTGTATTTCAGGTGGTGCAGACTGATACCTTTGAGCGCATTTTCTATGGTCTGCAAACTGTTTCTGCATACTTATAACCTACTGGGTCAACCATTCCTCTCCATCCAAGAGGCTGGACTTAGCTGGGACATAAATCCCTGGGATGGCCAAATGTCTCCCAAAGAGAAATTTCTGCTGGCGTTAGTCCTATGGATTGTTGGGGGCATTTTGCACATCCTACAGGGCTAAGTGCAATGCGTCCGGCTACTTCAAACCTATGTTTGTGGATATTTTTGCTATCTTTTCCTTTAAGGTTCTGTTCATTCTTTCCAGCTGTCCTGAGGATTGTGAGTGATAGGGAGTGTGCAAGTTCCTCTCTATACCTAGCGACTTACATAGTTGACCAATTATATTTCCTGTAAAGTGGGCACCCCCGTCTGATTCAGGTGATTCGGCAACTCCATATCTGGGGATAATTTCCTTCAATAACGCTTTAATTACTTCTCCTGTGTCCGCTTTTCTCATGGGGAATGCTTCTACCCAACCTGACAATTCACCTACTATAACTAATAACTGTTTGTATCCACTGGTGGATGGCATATCTGCGTAACATATTTGTAATTGCTGAAGAGGGAAATAGGCCCATGGTCGTCCCCGTAACTCTGAGCTTGGCTTGATACTTGGAAACTTCTGGCAGGTTGGGCAGCTACTGGTGATCCTTTTTGCGGCAACATAAACTCCTGGTGCTGCCCATATGTTTTGTACCTGTTTAGCCACCGCCTCTGCTCCTCCATGAACTTTGTCAAGAAACCACCTAGCCAAGGTAATTAAATACTTCTTTGCCAAAACCGTTTTTCCTCCAATTGTCTGTATTCCACTGTCGTCTTGTTCTGCTTCCCACTTTGCCCATTGTTTCTTTTCCTCTGCTGCAGAGTCCTTTTATACATGGCTTTGGGGTCTCTTTAAATTTGGCCATTCATTCTGATTTTCCCTTGAGATTGCAACCATACACTCCCTCAGAGGTTGCTGGGCTGCAGCTTTCATAGCTGCATCAGCTGAGGCATTTCCTTCACTAATTTCTGTAGTATCTTTGGTATGGGCTGGTCAATATATCACAGCACTTTGTTTGGGTAGTTGGACTGATTCCAGCAAATTGCATATTTCCTCTCCATTGGATAGCTCTTTCCCTGATGATGTGAAAAATCCTCGTTCTTTCCATAACATTCCTGTTGCATGGCATTCCCCGAAGGCATACCGAGAGTCTGTGTAATCATTTTCCCTTTCCTAGATGAGCTGCACATGTCAAGGCTACCAGGTCTGCTCCTTGTGCGCTCAGCCTTGCTGGGAGTGGTTCAGCTTCCATCACGTGTCCTTGGCTGACCACGGCGTGCCCAGTCTTTCGTTGTCCATGCAAGTAGTAGGATGAGCCATCTACAGATAGAGCTAAATCTGGGTTCTGCAAAGGAACATCAGTTAAATTTGTCCGTGTATTGCTAGAAGTAAGCATTACTTATTCGCACTGATGATGTTCCTCCACTTCATCAGGCAATGGTAACAACGTTGCAGCATTCAGGGTATTGCATCTTCACAGAGTATCATTATCTGCCATTAGTAGAATTAGTTCATACCTATGACAGTGCTTGAGTCACATATTGCTTCATTAGTATTTCTGCTTTGTGTGGGACATAAAATGCCACTGGATGTCCTGAGATAAGTGGGCGACTCTTCTCCAATATAGCCGCTGCTGCCGCTACTGATTTCATACAGGCTGGTGCCCCTGCCAGCACTGGATCAAGCTGAGTTGACTAATAGGCGACTGGCCTGTGATGTGGGCCCAGTTTATTGCGTTATTACTCCACTGGCTATCCCTTTTTGCTCATGTAGATGCAAATTAAAGGTGTTTGTATAGTCTGTGAATCCAAGGGCGGGAGCTGATGCCGAAGCTCCTTTTATCATTTTAAAAGCTTGCTCCCTTTCCGGACCCCATGCAATAGGTTCTACCTCCTCATTTCTCATGGTTTCTGTCAGTGATCCTGTTAATTCTCCCAACCCAGGAATTGACAAAATCCCACAGCTCCAAGGAGCCCTCACAACTGTTTCTTTGTGACCAGATGCGGAAGCTTTATTCTAGCTTCTATTCTTTCTGGGTCTATTACCCTCTGCTCTTCCCTTAGGCTAAACCCTAGATATTTAACTTCCTTCTGACACAGATGAAGTTTGGATGGAGATACACGATGACCTTTCTCTGCTAAGGCAGTACATAGATGAATAGTGTCTTTTATACAGGCACCCTCATCTTTATTTGCTATTAGCAAATGGTCTACATATTGTACAAGGGCTGATCTGCCCGGTAATTTTATGCCTCTCAAGTAATTTCTCAATATTTTTGAAAAAATTATAGGAGACCCTACAAACGCTTGTGGGAGACATGTCCAGATTAATTGTTGTCCTTTCCACATAAAAGCAAACAAAACTTGTCTGTCCTTCTCTAAAGGGATGCTAAAGAAGGCAGCCGTTAGATGAATCACAGTAAATTATCTTGCCCAATGTGGTATTTGTAAAAGTATGGTAGAGGGATCGGGCACTACTGGATGAGAAGTCACTATGTGCTGATTAACTACCCGTAGATCTTGCACAAAACGGTATTGCGGGTCCTCATCTTCATCTAATCCATTCTTTTGTACGGGGACTATAGGAGTATTATACAGTGACACACACACCTTCAGAATTCCTTGGGCTAAATACCCGTCTATTTGCTTTTGAATGCTCCTCTCAGCTTCCTGGGGAGTCGGATACTGTTCCACAGCCAGAGAGGGGTTTCCTCTCTTTGTTTTTATGTTTCCGGGTTGAGCTGAAACTGGTAATCCCACATCCCTGCTAGTTTTACTGCACAGCTTTGTTGGTACGGATTTCAATACCTGAGGTATTTTTAGCTCATTATTTGGACTTCCAGTGACTACAGTCATTCCCATGATTATTAAATCTCTTCCTTCAGGTGTCAAGTGTAATTCTACATCTAAAGGCTGCAAGAGATCTCTCCCTAACAGGGGTACTGGGGAGTCATCTGCCAATACAAATCACCCCCCTATACTCTTGTTTCCTATGGTTACTAATAGGGGTTTACTCCAATTCTGCTTTCTCTGTGCTGTGACTCCATGTATTAAAATTCTGTTTGTGGTCTGAGACCCTCTGGGGATAAAATTCAAAAGGGGTAATGTAGCTCCTGTATCTACCAAGAATTCAACTTCACAACCTTCAGCTTTACCTGTAATATGTTCCTGCTGATCCAATTGTGTTAAAAAATATGTTATAGGACCAAAAATGCAAGGTATTGCAGACATAGTGTTAAAAAAATGTCCGATATGTTGTGCTAACAATCCAAAGGTGGAAAAGAAAACAATAGGATGAAATGTAAAAGGAGGAGTAATGCCCGGGGAGCAGTGGCAAATAGATTTTTCAGTGTTCCCTAGATGTAACCAGTATAAATATTTGTTAGTCCTGGTAGATACTTTTTCTGGTAGGCCTGAAGCTTTCCCCTGTCACACCAATAAGGCAAGAGAGTTAATTAAAGTAATGTTAAAAGTAATAATTCCTAGATTTGATATTCCAGAAGGAATATCTTCTGACAGTAGAGCTCATTTCATAGCATAAGTAGTACAGGGAGTATCAAAAATTTTGAAGATAAAATGGGATCTCCATACCCCATGGAGACCTCAATCCAGTGGAAAGATAGAGCAAATGAATCCAACTCTTAAGAGGCAAATTTCAAAATTATGTCAGGAAGCTCACCTGAAATGGGTAGAAGCATTACCTTTGGTCATATTGAGAGTTAGGGTAACCCCAAGAATCAGAGAAAGAGTAAGCCCCTTTGAGATAACCTATGGAAAACCATATCATACTAATGCACTCACAATAAAAGAGGATCAAATGTACATGAAAGGACAGGAAACAGTTAAAGAGTATTGAATTTCTCTTTTGCAGATCTTATCTGCATGACCTAGGTACGTAAATCAGAGGACATCTTTGCCTTTGGACACCCCTGTCCATCCTTTTCAGCCGGGAGACCTTGTCTACAACCGAACTTGGAAGACGAGGCACTAAAGGAAAAGTGGAAACAGGATGGCTTAGTAAGATTTTACATGGTTTAGGATTCTCCCTGACAGGATGGTTACAAAGTCTGTTACAGAATTTAATTATCTTTGTAATAATTATAATAATTGTTTGTGTCATGTTTGGTTGTTTTAAAAAGTCTAATCACTAGACAAACATCTCAATCCTATGTGTTAGTGATACAAAATGGAGGTGAAACTTGTTGAAAAATTGGATTTCGGTAAGTCTCAAAGGGGGGAATTGTTGTAATAATCAAATGTAAGTATACACTTCACATAATGTTGATGTTGCTATAGAAATCCAGTGTAGAGCCCTACCCTATCTCCATAGGAACTTAGACAATGTACCTTTGGCTAATAAGCAGGATGTGGCTGTCGAAAGCAGAAGTCTAACTGATGCATTACTAGTCTAGTTAGTAAACCAAACCGTGAAGAACTGCTTAGATCTGCCAAACAAAGTAGGAAAGTAGGGGAAAGGTAATTCCGGCAGGGGGAGATCACGACCACGGCCTCACAGACCACCTCCCCAATTATACCACTGGCTCAAGTGATGAAGTTGAAGAAGAACAAGTAAGCATGTGTACTATTTTACATGCTGGGTAAAGAGACTTTAACCAATCATTTAATAGAAGAATACTGCATATGTGTTAGGAGGTTGAATATGTTACTGCTTTGTGTATAAATAACTGTTAATTTGAAAGCTGTGTGTGCTGTCTTGGGACAGGCACCCATATCTGCGCAAATATGCAATAAAATACCGCTGCTCTGTGTGTGTATTGGCATTTTGAACACCGGGTAAACAAACCCCGATTTTTGGGACAATAATTGGGTTACCCGCATATTAAAAATTCCCAGTCCTTCTGCTTCCCCTTCAAGATCTGCAGGGTTTCTTCCCTTCAGTCATTGTGATGTGAATCTTCCCGGGCCAATTCTTCCCAGTGATGACTTCTGTCTTTTGCCCTCTCCCACAGCCCGAGTGGGCATTCCCACTGCATATGCTATAAATTCCCACAATAATAACACTCCCTTCCAACATTCCTTCCCGATCCCCTTTGTTTTTTTCCTAGTCTTAGCTCAGACCTAGTATCTGGTCTCCTCCCCCCGCCCACACCACCCCCATCTCTCACTTGCCAATGCCTTGCTAAAGCCGTGGCCAGTAAATTTGCCTCCCGCTCTTTTACTTTCTTCCTTTCTTTAGCCTGCTCAGCTTTTTGCCTTTCCTTGCACTTGTCGTATACAATCACAGCAATACTCAAAATCTCTTGTAAATTCTCTCCCTGCCACCCGGGCATGTGTTCTTTAAAGTAATTCTGTATATCAAGGGCCGCCTGATCCACAGTGACACTAATTGCGAGCGCGTCATTAAAATTCTGCGGCGTCATTCCTCTGTGTTTTAACAAAGCTTGTCGGAGTCATCCCCAAAAATCACCAGGATGCTCCTCAGGTCTCTGCCTGCATTCTTGTACTTTAGTCCAGTTCCCCTAGTTCCCCACATGCTCTAATGGCTTCTACCAAATTCTGGAGCCCTGTCTGACAAACGGCTCCATCCCCTGCATCATTATAGTCCCAGTTTGGACCATTCGCTGGCCAGGGGTTTCTGTTTCCTCCCGCCTGTTAGCCGATTCAGCATCCTTCCTCATTATTTTCTCCCTTTCGTCAGCGTGAAAGAGTTCCCTTTTGAGCATTTGAGTGTCACTCCAATTCGGATTATACTCCGTCCATATATTCCAGAATAATTGGGCACACCTCTCGGTGTCTTCCCTTAGGCAGGGCATCTTACTTCCCCACAATGCTAAGTCACCAGGTTTCCAGGGCTGGTTCTATGAAAGGTTAATACTGGCGCAGTCTCCGCCGGGGCCCCAGGGTGCACAGCAGCAGGATTAGGACCATGAGTCATAGTCAGAGGGAAGAGCCCGGCAGCCGCAGGGTTAAGAAGAGGAGAGTCGGAAGAAGACATTTTTGGTTGGGTAGCTTCTGCTACTGCTACAATTACCCCCTTTTTTTCTTTTTTGACTTTTGTCCTGGAAGTCTTTCTCTCCCCAGACCACTCATGCCATACATACCAGTAATCCATTTGGTATGGGTACCTATCCTGCAGCTACTGTCTCAAATACATTAATTTGTGTAGATCCATTCCTGTAATAAATGGCCATTCACCTTGGTATAATTTGATGGCGCGCTTTTTAGATAATTCCACTGTACCATAAAATTTCTCCCAATTCTGTAAGACCTCGGCCAAGGGCGTCCCCTTTTCTACGCTGGGTGCATTTCCCATTTCTTTTTCCTGTATCAGAGTCTCACTTATGTGCGTTTTACGCTGGTCAGGCCACATACCAACTTTTTCTTCTTGTATGCTTTATGCTGACCAGGCCATGCACTAACTCTTTTCTTCTTGTGTGGTTTATGCTGATCAGGCCACACACCACCCCAATCACTAGTCTCAAGTCTGCTCAGGGAATTTTAACCCTCACTTTTCAGAGCCTCCTGCCCTAAAGGTCCCAGGTGAATTCACCCGCTGCCTGCAGTTGGATGTTTGGAGGTGGGAGGATCCGAGGGTGCTGGCCTAGGGTCCCATCTGGGTCGCCAAACTGTTAAAGGAGAAGCCACTGCCTGAGCATTCACACACCATTGAGGGAGTCGCACACACACCACCCGAGACTTTAACTGCCAGGACCCGAGTCCCTTCACAGCAGGCAGCTCCACTGAGCTGATGGGTGCCCCTTTTCGACTCCTCGCTCACACACACACTCTCGCTCTCGGGCACTTTCTCTCCCCTCTGGCTCGACCCTAGGTTTCCTGAAGCAGCGTCTCCGATAGGACGTACGCCAGATGAATTTGTTGATTGGTACAGCGGTGAAAACAGCTCGAGCTGGGTTCCTCCAGAGAGAGACCCAGAACAAAGAAATCCCTGGGTAATTATACCCTTACAATTTAAATTCCCCTCCCTCACGAGACAGTTTGGACCAACAGTAGTATTTGGGTCTGGGGTCTTCCCGTTCTTCATTGGGTCCTTTCATCATCTCCAGGCGGGCCGTTTCATCTCTTATCTCTAAGGTTGTAGATTCTACTGAGACTGTAGCTTCCTTATCTTGCTGGTTTGCACCAGTTTGGGGGCCTTCCTTCATGTAGCCAAGTAAAAGTTCAGTATATGGTCAGTGGATTTGGGTGAAAGTTCAGCGCTTCAGTAAGCCTTGCTGCTAATGCTAGGTATTGGATTCCGTCTGGGTTAGGAAGGGACTACTGCAACATAGGGTTCCCCCTCCCAATCGTAGCACTCCAGACACCTCTCTCTTCATGCAATGTTTCACATACTCTGAGTGAACTGCTAGCTGTAATTCTTAACTGTTTGGAGTAATTCTGGTAATTCTGGGCACCTACATTGCAATCCCAGGAAAGGTTGTATTTGTTTCCTTTTCAGGACTTGTCCATGTAAGGAGAGCAGACACTACAGATGGCGTACAGCTGTGAAACAGTAACAAAAGTTCGATTAGCTAGCTAATGCACCAGCATAACCGTTACCCAGCACCTGGAGCTGTAGTAAAGATAAAAACATGCATCGTTGTAGACACCACACGGATGGCAACTCCAGGCTGTTCCACTAGGACTTGCCAGCTCAGTTCCTCCTGCGACAGGGAAATGTGCAGCACAGCGCATTGTAGATTTTCCTGAGCAATGTGCAGCCCAATATAAGCCTGTGCCCTCTCAGGTCAACTTATTAGGTGGATCACCAAGTCGTCCCTGGAAAACAGTCTTCTGGTTAGGACCACTAGAGGCACCCAAAGCGCTTGAGCTTTGGCCAATGTGTTTCCCATTTCCATCATTTCCACTTGGTCTGTTGCCATTACTGTCTCACAAATTGAGTTCATTACGCAGTGCGCAACACCCAGTACACACAGAGAGCCGAGATACCAGTTTATTTCAAGTTTTGCGCAAGACCGGGTGCTAGGTGATAGCTCCACCAAGCTAGCACACGGCTCGTTCACGCAGGTAAAATATTTATACAGTCTAGTTATACATATGCATAAGTAATTATGCAAAGCAGTTTTCTATTGGTCTACATTCTTGTCTCAATCTTAAAGCTACAGTGCTACTTTAATATTCTGCGCATGCTCAAAGGTGAGGGGTCTCTGCTTGGGCCGGGGTCTCCAGCTCAAGGGGTGTGATTTTTAGCATTATAATGAGGATAGTTCGTGTGAGGGTTCTTCTTACCACACTTCTATTAGTAGCTTCAGATGGTTCCCAAAACATCTTAATTAACTTACGCATTTCTCCAGGATATATTTCACTTCCCAAGGACAATAATTTTAATTAGATGTTCCACATTCCAGTCTGAATCCTCCTTATCAATGTTACGTAAGTCCTGGCCTTCCACCAGCTCCTGACTGACTACAATTCCCCCCTCTGAGACTATCTAAGGATATATTTTTTAGATAAGTCTTACTTTCTCCTCAGGTTCTTTAGCAAATGCTAAGCAACATCTGCAGGTGCACTGTAGTAACACATATAGACATACAAAGATATGTTAATAATATCATTGTTCCCAGTATTATAAGAAAATACAGAAATAATTCCCTTTGAACACAATCCATATGGGGTATGTATTCTATCTGAGTCCAAGTGCAGTTCATTTAATTCCGAGTCAGCTTCCGTTTCAGTGGTGCTTTTTCTCCGCTGTCCGCTCTTCCGGAGGGGAGGTTTTCACCCGCGTGTAGTGAATCCAAAAATCTACTCCTTTTACTTTGATAGCTGTGGGAGTAATTAGCAATGCCAAATATGGTCCCTCCTAACGTTCTTTCAAAGTTTCGTCTTTCCAGGTTCGGACGTAGACTTGGTCTCCTGGTTGAAAGATCCGTACTGGAGTGTCTAGTGGAACAGGCGTTCTCTCATTCAGGTACCTATGAAGGGAAGACAAAGTATGCCCTAATGACAGCAGATATTCAGTTAGTATTTGGTCTCCACTGACATGCATTTGATCACTCTTTCCTGTTAGTTTATTTACAGAATACAGTTTACCATACAGAATTTCAAAAGGACTAACCCTCTCCCTAACTCTAGGAGTAATCCTGATTCTTAGTAATGCTATAGGTAGAATTTCTGTCCCTTTCATTTGGGTTTCCTGGCATAATTTTGAAATTTGTCTCTTTAAAGTTTGATTCATCCGCTCTACTTTCCCACTGGATTGTGGTCTCCAAGGGGTATGTAAATTCCAATCAAATTGTAAAAACTTGGCAAGCTCTTATAGGGTTTTAGCAATAAAATGGGGCCCATTATCTGAGGCCATTCCTTCAGGGATACCAAATCTAGGGCTTATTTCTTTCAACAGTACTCTACCTCTCTAGCTTTGTTGGTTCGACATGGGAAAGCTTCTGGCCATCCAGAAAAGGTGTCTACCAATATCAATAAGTATTTAAATTGATTACACTTTGGTAGCTCAGAGAAATCTATTTGCCAGTACTCCCTGGCATTTGTCCCCTTTTGACCTGTCCTGGAGGAGGTCTTTTCTGTATCTTTGGATTGTTCTTGGAACATATCGAGCACTGCTTTACAGTAGCATTAGCCAGTTTTTGCATTCTCGGTCCTGTGGCATATCGTCCGATGTCTGCTATTACTGCATCTGCGCCCATATGGGTTTCTTGATGAGTCCTTTTTATTAATTCCCTCATTAGTGGGGCAGTGACTATTATTTGTCCAGTATCAGTTGTCCACCATCCATCCTGGGTTTTGGTACAGTTTAGAAGTTTGCTAATTGATTGTCCTTTTCCGCATATATTGGAGGATCCAGTAAAATTCTTCCAGTTGGAATTAAAGCCCCCACCTTAGAATCTGTAAAAGCTACCCTTTTTGCTCTCTCGTCAGCTTTTCGATTTCCACTAATAATATCTGTTTGTCCTTTCTGATGGGCTTTACATTGCATTACAGACACTTCCTTTGGCTTGAGAATGGCCTGTAATAAATTTAAAACTGCCTTTCCATGTTTAATTGGAGTTCCTTGGAAAGATAACAGTCCTCTTTCTTTCCGTATGGCTCCATGGGCATGTATCACTCCAAAGGCATATTTTGAGTCCATATATATGTTTACTCTCATATTTTCAGACAATTCCAGTGCTCCGGTTAGTGCAACGATCTCTGATGTATTAACAGGTCTTTCGCCCTGTGAAGCTTCAAAACCCAGGTATTCCACAGTTGTTTGCACAATCTGGGCTTTCTTTTGTGATACTCTGTATCCAGCTAGTCCCAAGAAGTTTAATAGATTGATGGTGGCTCTTTTGCATTCTTGTTCTGAGGCGGTCCCTATCAATATATCACCTACATACTGTAGCAAAGTAACAGAAGGATGCTCACCTTGCCAGTCTGCCAGTTCTTGAGCTAGTACGTTACCGAACAGGGTAGGGCTGTTCTTAAATCCCTGGCGTAGCACAGTCCAGCAGAGTTGGACTTTTCTTCCGGTGGTTAGACTTTCCCATTCGAACGCAAACAATTCCTGACTTTCCTCTTCCAGAGGTATACAAAAGAAAGCATCCTTCAAATCCAGTACTGTAAAATAAACATTATTTTCAGGTGTTGATGATAACAGAGTGTATGGATTTGGAACTACCGGAGGCACATCAACTGTAATCCGGTTAATTTCTCTTAAATCCTGTACCAACCGATACTCCTGTATTCGGGGCTTCCTGACTGGCAAAATTGGAGTATTATTTTCAGATTGGCGTTCTCTTACTAGTCCACACTGAATAAAGTCGTTTATCAACAGTTCCAAACCTGTTCTGGCTTCCAACTTAATAGGATGTTGTCTTTTTCTTACTGGTTGTGCTCTGCGTTTCAATTCAGTTTTTACCAATACAGCATTTTTCGTTCTTCCCAGTCTCTTGGTTGCCCATACTGTAGGTATCACAGCGTCCAGGATCTCCTCTGGGATGTTGATATTCTCCCGTTGCTTTGCAGTCAATAAACAAAATTGTGCTTTCCAGGCAGTTTCTTGTGGTAGATGTAACTTTTCTATCATCTGGCAGAAAAGATGTAAAATAACCTTTTCTGATAGAAAAGGTTATTTGTGCTCTTAATTTACAAAGTAAATCTTGCCCTAGAAGAGGAATGGGGCACTCTGGCATATAGAGGAACTCATGAGATACCACTTTACCTCCAATTTTACATTCCATCGGTTTCAGAAATGGTTTCAAAGCTTGCTTTCCTGTGACCCCAACAATAGGCATATAAATATTACTTAAAGGTCCCGTACAGCTAGTCACTACAGAATGGGTGGCCCCCGTATCTATCAGAAAATCTACAATTTCATTCCCCAGCTGAACTGGAACCAGGGGATCAGCTGGGGAAACTTCAGTGTTCTCCCTGAGTCCCCGTCAATCTGAGTCTGAAGTTCCCAGCATAATCAGATAAGCCTCTTGTGTAGATCCCCCTCCTTGGGGAATCGGTTTCCTCTTTGGGCATTCATTTTTCCAATACCTGTCCTCCTTACAGTATGCACACTGATTTGATCCTAACAGACGACTTGCAACAGGGATAGAGCCAGGGTTCCAACCCTGGACTCTGCTTTTTGCCGACTTCCCTGCAGTTGCTGTGGCCAGTAATGTAGCCTGCAGCTTCCTGTCCTTTAATCTTTCCTTTTGTTTTTCCCCTTTCTCTGTTTCATCCCAATTATTATACACTTTATAAGCTATTTCTGTCAATTGGGATATAGACATTCCTCCTGCTCCATCCACCTTTTGTAGCTTTTTCCTTAGATCCGGGGCAGATTGTCCGATAAACAACATATTAAACATTCTCTGATTAGTCTCTTCCTCTGGATTCAAGTCAGTCCACTTTCTAGCTGTTTCACACAATCTCTCATAGAATGCTGAGGGGCTCTCATTATTCTCTTGTTTAATATCATAGAATTTTGCTAGATTTTTAGGTCTCAGAACCCCATGTTTTATCCCATATAAAATCAATTGTTGGTATTGTTTAATCATAGCCCTTGCTACAGTGGTATTGGGATCCCCTTCAGGATCATTGTTAGGCATAAACCTAGCAGGATCATCGTTGGCATTCTGCCTTTGATTTTCCTGTTTGGCTTTTTCCCTTACCAATTGTCTTTCTTCTGGAGTAAAAGAGTGCTTAGCAGTGTCTGCATGTCTCCCCGCGCAAGGTAGCTCCACGAAGCTAGCACCTACCACCCGCTCTTGCACAAAACTTGAAATAAACTGATATCTCGGCTCTGTGTCCGTATTGGGTGTTGCACACCGGGTAACAAAGTCCGTTTGTGAGACACCACCATGAGCCGGTTGGAGTGAAGTGATGGGTGAACATCCCTGCTGGATTTTCAGACATGTTTCAGGGTGACGAGATGCAACCGAGGTCTACCATACAGGGGTGAGTATGGAATGTACTGGCCCTGTGATGTGCTTTCAGGTCTAACTTCTGCTCTGTTCCTGTGGCCTGGCACTGGCAGTGTCGCATCAGGCCCACACACCACATTCTCCAGAGGAAGGGCCGGGAGCTTCCTGCAGCCACATAGGTCCTATTGCCCACAAGACGTCTTCCCACAAGGCCAACTATAACTGCCGTATGCTGGTCATTGCCACACTGGAGCTGAAGTACACCTTCTAGTGTCCTGTCGGGAATGACAGAAAGGACACCCAAGGGTGCCCTGACGATGTCAACTACTTGCACTTTACCACCTCTTGGCACTTAGGTTTGGAGTTGTCAGAGGCCAGACCAGTGTGAAGGCACTAATGGGGCGGTGCCCCAAGTATAGAGTGGGGTGATGGTGGGCCAGGCGGGGGTGCCAGGGGCACAGACAGGGAAAAATGTGGTCAAAGGTGGGGGAAGGTGAGAGGAAGCAGTTGTGGCTCTGTGGACTCCCATGTCCGTGGGGTTTTTCCCATCCTGGGTAAGTGGGCTGGGGAGACAGAGCTCCTGAGAACTGGAGCATATCCATGCAGCCCTGGCACCTCCCTACCAGCATCTCCCAGTGTCCATTTCTGCTGTTTCTCCTGCGTGGAATGGGAGAAGAGAGAGCCTGGTGAGACTGGTCCCCAGCAGGACAGCCCTGCAGCCCTGAAGGAAACAAAGACAACAACAGGTTGCAAGACATGAGAGGGAAGATTAGGAGTTGGGGGCAGCGTGGAGGATGGGATGGGTAGCTCTGCAGTGTGGAGAGGAGTATGGGGCAAGGGGCTAGGAGTGGGGTGGTCATTTCCACACCCTGGCACATATCACCTGCAAAGTCGTGAATGTGCTTGTGAGTCTTTCACAGAATCACAGGAAGGCTGAAGTTGGAAAGCACCTCCGGAGGTCATCTGGACCATCCTGTCTGCTTCAGCAGGGCCACCTAGAGCCGGTTGCCCAAGACCACATCCGGACCGTTTTTTAATATCTCCAAGCATGGAGACTCCACAAACTCTCTGGGCAACCTGTGCCAGTCCTTGGTCACCATCACAGTGAAAATGTGCATCCCGATGTTCAGAAGGAGCATCCTGTGCTTCAGTTTGTGTGCATTGCCCTCTTGATCTGTCACTGCGCACCACTGGAAAGAGCCTGGCTCCGTCCTCTTCGCATTCTCTCTTTGCATGTTTCTATAAAGAGATGAGATGCCCACTGAGCCTTCCCTTCTCGAGGATAAACCGTCTCGACTGTCCCTGCCTTTCCTCAGGTGCAGCACAACGCTCCGTGTGTCTTGTTCCCCCGGGCAGGGGATGGGAGTGAGGCCAGGGCGGGCTTCCCCTCCCGGCCACGGGGAGGGTCCTGCGAGGGGACGCTGCGGGCCCACAGCCCGACCCTGGCGCTGGGGCTGGCCTGGGGCTGGGGCTGAGGCCGGCTGCGCCTGGCCGAGGCGCCGACTCCCTTCCGCAGGGCTCGGCAGGGCGACAAGCCGGGACAGCGCCGGAGCCGCGCTGGAGGCCAAGGGCCAGGAGCCTTCGTCTGCCGGGGCGCCGCGCTCCTCCTCTGCCCGAGACCCTGCCCCGCGTCCCGCCCCGCGGCCCCGCTTCTCCTCCCCCGGGGGGGCCGCGGCACCGGGGGGCCGGGCCGGGCCGGGCCGGGTCTGTTGGGGCGGGCAGAGGCGTCGGCGCTGCCGCGGCGAGGGGCCGAGCCGGCGGGGCGGGCAGGAGCGGGCCCGAGCGCGGCTGCGCTCGGCTCCTGTGCGGCTGCTGCCGGGCGCTTGGGTCCCGGCCGGCCCCGGCGCGGCAGGGCATGATGGCGCCCGGGCTGGGGCCGTGGCTCCTGGCCTTGTCCTTGGCCGCGGGGCCGGCAGGTGAGAGCCGGGCGGGGAGGGCAGCGAGCCCGGGGCTGGGCCCGGGGCTGGGGCTGCCCGCGGGCGGCCCTGCCCGTCGCGGGGCCGCGGGGCTGCGGCTGCTCCCGCGCCGGGCGCGCTGTTGGCCTGGCGCTCGCCTTCCTTGGCGGGGAAGCGGGGAGCGGGTGGCGCGGGCGGGAGAGGGAGAGGGGAAGGCAGAGGCAGAGGCAGAGGCAGAGGCAGAGGCAGAGGCAGAGGCAGAGGGAGGCTTTCGGGCAGCCGGTCGGCCGGAGTGTCGGGAGCAGGCGCGGCTGAGCCCCGAGCAGGGCAGGCGGGGCATTGCCCCGGGCGCGGGGGTTTGCCGGCAGAGAGGGGTGTGGGCTGTCGCTGTGTCGGGGCGGGGGGCGCCGGGGCGGCGGGGGAACGTCCTCGGGCCGTGGGCGCGCCCTGCCCGGCTGCCCGCGCTCTCCGTCCGCAGGGGTGTGGGCGCAGCTGAGGCTGGTGGAGGCCGGCGGAGGGCTGCGAGTGCCCGGGGACTCCGTGCTCCTCTCCTGCCGGGGGTCCGGCTTCACCTTCGAGAATTATGAAGTTCTGTGGTACCGTCAGGCACCCGGTGGCAGTCTCGAGTGGGTGTCCTACATCAGCCAAACCTCGGGTAGTACAAAGGAGTACGGGCCAGCAGTGGAGGGTCGAGCCACGGCGTCCCGGGACAATTCCCAGTCCGAGTCATCTCTGTCCCTGCATGCCCTGCACCCCCGGGACTCTGCCCGCTACTTCTGTGCCGTTCCCACGGGGACAGGAAATTCAGCTGTGCTTTAACACAAACCTCCTGCCAGGGTCCCAGCTTTGGGCTTCAGGGCTGGAAAGAGGCAAGTCCCACAGTTGTTCAGGGCTGCTCTCAGTGAGTCATGTTGTTACATCCAACAGTTTGGTTCTGTCAGGGATGTCCTACCTTTTCTGTCCCCATATGAGTTCTACCCCTTTTGCTTGCCTTCTTCCCATGTCTCACACCAGTCCTCACTCCTCTCACACTCCAAAACCGCTTCACCTGTGGAAACAACTTTTGCTGTTTCCATCGTTTCCCGGTAGCGTGGGTACCCAGTCACGGCCCAGCTGGTGAGGTGTGTGAATAGCCCTGCTCTGGTTTTGGGCGCAGATCAGGTCAACTCAGTCCAGCCCACAAGTTTTGCTGTCTGAGGAGCAAGCAGAGGAAATAGGGAGTAGATGAAGTGATTGCTTCACTACTCCACCATTCACTTCCAAAAATGGTGGAGTAGATGAAGTGATTGCTTGAGCTGTTGCTGCCTGTTCATCCTTGTCTCCCAGGGTTGCAGTTGCCCTTCCTCAGGTGCAGACAGAGGCCTCTGGCCCCGTGGTAGGGAAGGTCTCAGAGTCTCTGACGCTTACCTGCCACATCTCTGGTGTACCCATCACTGACAGCAGCTACGCTTGGGACTGGATCCGTCAGACTCCTGGCAGACACCTGCAGCATATCGTGGTGCAGTATCCTTTCACAGGACTCCAGCACATTGCTTCATCCTTCCAGACCCGAGTCAGCAGCTCTGCAGACCCCTCCAGGAACCAGCTGTTGCTGGAATTGCTCTTGCCATCAGCTGCAGACACAGCCACCTATTTCTGCAGCAGCAGAGAGCTGGGAAAGGGCAGAGTGCTTGAAACACAGGCAGGGCCAGGGCAGAAAAAGAAGGAGGGGGTTTAAATCCAGGCAGGTCTTTTGTGGTTGGCTGCAAGAAGGCTTCTCAGGACTAGTCTGGGCTGGCTTTCCTGGAAAGGGGCACAGTGGTGCTGCAGCAGAAGCAGCAGCAGCAGTCTCCCACAAGCACCCACAAAAGCAGGAACATGTTGTTAACCTTCTTCCTTCCTTCTCAGTCTCTCCCACAGGCAGAAAGTGACAGGGAAAGAGCTTTGCACAACCTGCCACCCCCAGGGCCAGCTCCACAGTCCCGGCAGCACCCTGCTGTTCTTCCTCGGGGGAAGGTCCAGCGTGGTTCTAGAGACACACATCACCTTTTGCCCACCAGAGGTTTTCCTGCCGAGCAAGCAGCTCCGTTATTGCACCCTGCAGGGTGAGAGACACCCGGGAGTGCACCAACAGCTTCAGCTTCTTCTGCTCCTCCAGCCCCCGCTTCTCGCCTTCACTGTTGTCATAGACCGAGGGAGTGAGTAGGAGGGACTAGGAGTGACTGCAGTGACAGAGGCACAGACAGGGAAGATGTGGGCAGAGCTGTTGTGCAGGCAGAGAGAAGGTGGAGAGAGGCGAGACAGGGCGGGCCTGGCCATGTGGACTGGCCTGTGCGTGGGCTTATTGCCCATTGTAGGTAAGTGAGAGGAAGGGGTGATGCCCCCCCAGGAACAGAGCATGCCCCTGTGCTCTGCACGGCTCTGTGGAGCTGTGCTGACCGCTTGCAGCCTGACCTGTCCCCTGGCTCTACCTCCCCAGCCATCCCTGCAGAGCACAGTGGGAACAGCCCTCCTCCTCTACTAGCCGTGAGTTAGGCACCTCCATCCAGCCTGCCTCCTCTGCAGTGTGGGGACAGGCAGGGCACCTGCCTGCTTCTCCCACATCTTGGGGCCTTCATGCTTTGCTTTTGGAATGGACACTCTGCTCATGGGGCACTGAGCCCCACATTGCAGTCTGAGGATGCAAAGCAAGACCAGGTTGAGGATGGCAGTGTAGGGCCCAAGCCCCACTTGCCTGTGAGAGGTCCTTGTCCCTCCTATGCTCATTCAGAGCGGTTTCAGGGACAGGAGAGTGGGTTCCTCAGCATCCCAGCTTGGCAAAGACAACGGGATTTGTCCCCATGGTGCAAAACCTTCCTGCTTCGAAAGGGAAAATCAGAAAAAGGGAGGAAAATGTGGTGTCTCCTTCCTCATGAGCCCTGATTCGTGGTACCAGCTCTATTCCTCTTCTCACATTTGTCAGCTGGGTTCAGAGGGAAGGATGTAGTGCTCCCACTAGTTCAGTGCCATCACAATGCCCCCACCAGCGTTGCCCTTCACTTTGCTGAGTCTTGGAGTGACAACGGCTTTTTCTTCCTCTCTGTAGCAGTCTCTGGCCAGGTGGCCTTGGAGCAACGCATCAGGGAACTGGCTGTGCGAGAGGGAGATGGAGTCACCTTCCAGTGCAGCATGAGTGGAGACAGTATGAGCAGGTACTACACGTTCTGGTACCGGCAGCGGCCACGTGGCACTCTGGACTGGATTTACGAGGCAGGTGATGCCTATGGAGAAGGTTTCCAGGATCGCTTTAAGGGAACAGTGGAGAGCTCCCAGAACAGATTCACACTGCAGATGCAGGCAGCAAAGCAAGGGGATGAGGCCGTGTATTACTGTGGTGCTGGGCTCACCCTGGAGCAGCTGTGCAGCAGAGTGGACCAAAACCCAACTGACAGGGAATAAAGATCTCTCTGTATTTCTTTCCAGCAGCTGCTAACCAGAGGTTGGTGTCACACAATGGCAGGTGCAGGAAACAGACCTTTGGCGTGCTTGCAGTACAAGGCAGCGAAGAGAAGTGTGGCTGAAGGGCTGAGACCATTTATGATGCAGGTGGATCTACTGTGGGAACTTGAGAGGCTGTATGCTGAAGTGCAGGTTATTGCACGTTGCCTGGGCTCCTGTCCAGCATGGCCCAGTTTTTCCTCCATGGCTTGGTTGCAGAGCTATGGGATCATGGAGATGCGGTGTGGTCGCTTACAGGAGTACTGTAGTGGATGGAGCCAGGCTGTTTAGGAAAGACAGAGGGCAGGTCAGCATGGGTGACATTGTGGTGGGCGGCTGCTACAGATCACGTGATCAGGAAGAAGAAGTAGACAAGGTGTGGTGGGTTGACCTGGTCTGGCCACCAGGTGCCCACCAAGCCGCTCTATCAGTCCCCTCGTCAACTGGTCAGGCGAAAAAATACAATGAAAGGCTTATGAGTGGAGATAGGCTCAGTGAGATGACTGAGCAACTACCGTCACAGGCAAACCAGACTTGACTTGGGGAAGTTAATTTAATTTATTGCTAATGAAATCTGAGTAGCATAATGAGAAATAAGAACAAATCTAAGAACACCTTCCTGCCAGTCCTCCCTTCTTCCCATGCTCAACTTCACTCCCGAATTTGCTACCTCCTCTCCCCGAGCAGCACAGGGTGACAGGGAATGGGGGTTGCGGTCAGTTCATAACACCTCTTGTCTGCTATTCCTTCCTTCTCAAGCTCTTCCCTGCTCCAGCGTGGGGTCCTACCCATGGGAGGCAGTTCTTCATGAACTTCTCCAGTGTGGGTCCTTCCCATGGGCTGCAGTTCCTCACAAACTCCTCCAGCATGCGTCCTTTCTATGGCGTGCAGTCCTTCAGGACCAGACCACTGCAGTGTGGGTCCCCTGCGGGGCACAGGTCCTCCTAGAAAACCTGCTCCAGCGTGGGCTCCTCTCCACAAGACCACAGTCCCTGCCGGGATCCTGCTCCAGTGTGAGCTCTCCATGGGTCACAGCTTCCTTCAAGGGTACATCTGCTTGCTCTGGAGTGGGGTCCTCGATGGGCTTCAGGGTGGATATCTGCTCCACTGTGGACATCCATGGGTTTCAGAGGGACAACCTGTGTCACCATGGTCTTCACCACAGGCTGCAGCGGAATCTCTGCTCCAGTGCCTGGAGCGCATCTCCCCCTCCTTCCTCCCTGGCAGTCAGCATGGGTTTGTGAAGTGGAACTCATGCTTAACCAAATTTCAAGCCTTCTATAATAAGATGATTGATCTTGGTGAATCTCTGAGAGAGTGGACGTTGTGCATTCTGAATTAAGTTATGCTTTCAGCACTGACTTGCCTGGAAACATTGGAGACAAAGCTGCTTATTATGGACTAGATAAGTGCTCAGTGGCATGTTCCTTGCTCCAGCCTTTCCCCCTGGACTCTGGGACCTGGGATCCCTGAAGGCTGGTCTTGCTAGTACGGACTGAGGTGAGTAAGGCATTCAGTACCACAGCCCTTTTCCATGTCCTGTGTCACCAGGTCCCCACCCCATTCATCAGTGGGCCTGCATGTTCCCTAGCCTTGTTTATGCATGCAGCACTCCTTGATCCAGTGGTCACTTTAGCATTAGTATCAAGTCCTCTTGAAGCCTTAGGCGGCAAACTCTGAACTTTCACCCAGATCCATGCACTGAACCATGCACTGAACACCCAACCATGAAAGGAGCTTTTACTTGGCTACACGAAGGAAGGCCCCTGAAACCGGTGCAAACCAGAAAGAGAAGGAGGCTTCAACCTTAGCAGAAGCTGCAACCTTAGAGAGAAGAGAAGAATCGGCCCGCTTAGAGATAATGAAGGGACCCAATGAAGAACGGGAAGACCCCAGACCCTAATATTACTATTGGTCTGACCTGTCTCCTGAGGGGAGGGGAATTTAAATTGTCAGGGTATAATTGCCCAGGGGTTTCTTTGTTCTGGGTCCCTCTCTGGAGGCACCCAGCTCGAGCTGTTTTTACCGCTGTACCAATCAACAAATTCATCTGGCATATGTTGTATCGGAGCCTCTGCTTCGGGAAACCTAGGGTCGAGCCAGAGGGGAGAGGAAGCACCTGACAGTGAGCGTGTGTGTGTGAGAACGAGGAGTCGAAATGGGGCACCCATCAGCTCAGTGGAGCTGCCTGCTGTGAAGGGACTCTGGTCCTGGCAGTTAAAGTCTCAGGTGGTGTGTGTGCGACTCCCTCAATGGTGTGTGAATGCTCAGGCAGTGGCTTCTCCTTTAACAGTTTGGTGACCCAGATGGGACCCTAGGCCAGCACCCTCGGATCCTCCCACCTCCATACATCCAGCTGCAGGCAGCGGGTGAATTCACCTGGGACCTTTAGGGGAGGAGGCTCCGAAAGGTGAGTGTTAAAATCCCTGGAGCAGAACTGAGACTAGTGATTGGGGTGGTGCGTGGCCGGATCAGCGTAAACCACACAAGAAGAAAGAGAGGGTGTGTGGCCTGGTCAGTGTAAAGTGCACAAGATGCAAAAGTTGGTGCGTGGCCTGACCAGCATAAAACGCTCATAAGTGAGACCCTGATAGTAGGAAAAAAAGAAAAGAAGAAACGGGAAATGTAGCTGGTGTAGAAAAGGGGACACCCTAGGCTGAGGTCTTACAGAATTCTGAGAAAATTTATGGTACAGTGAAATTATCTAAAAGCACGCAATCAAATTATACCAAGGTGAAAATTATAAACGGTGAATGGCCGTTTATTACAGGAATGGATCCAGACAAATTAATGTATTGAAGTCATCGACTAGAGGATAGGTACCCATACCAAATGGATTACTGGTATGTATGGCATGCATGGTCTGGGGAAAGAAAACTCCCAGGACAAAAGGAAAGAAAAAAAAAAAGAGAGAAAGGTGGTAATTGTAGCAGAAGCTACTGGAAAAAGAAATTCCTGTGAGTAGTTCAACCCCGCCTTATCTGTCTTCTTATCTGTCTTCTGACTCTCCTGTTAACCTTCCAGCTGCCGGGCTCTTCCCTCTGACTATGACTCATGGTCCTAATCCTGCTGCTGTGCACCCTGGGGCCCCGGCGGAGACTGCGCCAGTATTAACCTTTCATAGAACCAGCCCTGGAAACCTGGTGACTTAGCATTGTGGGGAAGTAAGATGCCCCGCCTAAGGGAAG